>NC_135674.1:52500-80000 GCF_964188315.1 Podarcis muralis
CTAATCTAGCTATATAATATATAGATAGACGATATATTGATTGATTGTTATATATTGATTGTTATATATATATATATATATATATATATATATATATATATATATATATTGTTATATATAGAGAGAGAGAGTTATATAGAATTATCTATAGATATTGATAATGGATTAATGAAAGGATCAATCTATAACTAATCAATCTATAATAGTGAGGTATTGATTAGTTCTCTATTGATAAATTATTAGACACCGATTAATTGTTCTATATTGACCAACGACAGGATTAATTGGGGTCTAAAAATAAACATGGGCAGAAATACAAATACGGATTATAACTATAGCTATATAATATATCGATAGACGATATATTGATTGATTGTTATATATTGATTGTTATATATATATATAGAGAGAGAGAGAGAGAGTGAGTTATATAGAATTATCTATAGATATTGATAATGGATTAATGAAAGGATCAATCTATAACTAATCAATATATAATAGTGAGGTATTGATTAGTTCTCTATTGATAAATTATTATACACCGATTAATTGTTCTATATTGACCAACGACAGGATTAATAGGGGTCTAAAAATAAACATGGGCAGAAATACAAATACGGATTATAACTAATCTAGCTATATAATATATAGATAGACGATATATTGATTGATTGTTATATATTGATTGTTATATATATATATATATATATATATATATATATTGTTATATATATAGAGAGAGAGTTATATAGAATTATCTATAGATATTGATAATGGATTAATGAAAGGATCAATCTATAACTAATCAATCTATAATAGTGAGATATTGATTAGTTCTCTATTGATCAATTATTATACACCGATTAATTGTTCTATATTGACCAATGACAGGATTAATAGGGGTCTAAAAATAAACATGGGCAGAAATACAAATACGGATTAATAGATATTAATAGAAATTAATTAGCTTCCCCTGGAAATATATCTCTATTTATACGGATATACGGAGGGAAATATAGATAGAAATGGAGACAAATATCAATATAGGAGGCCCACCTCCTCGCAGCGCCTTCCCCGCTCGGCCCGCCACACCGAGGCCACGTCCACGGCGCCGCCGGCCGCGTCGGAGAACATCGCGCAGGAAAGGCCCAGGCTTCTGTCGGCGGACTAGGCCGCGTTGCCAGGGCGACGGCGGCGACGCGGCGCGGGGAGATGACGCGGCAAGGGGCGAAATCCCGCGGGAAACGACGGCGGGGAGACGTCCTCTCGCGAGAATTGGTGGGAAATCGCGCGGAGAGGCCTATTTCCCGCGAGAATTGGTGGGAAATCGCGCGGAGAGGCCTACTTCCCGCGAGAAGTGGGGGGAAATCGCGGCGGGGAGCCGTCCTCTCGCGGGATTTCGGTTGAAATTAAATGTAATCTCGCGAGAAGACGCCTTCCCGCCGCTATTTCCCCCCACATCTCGCGAGGAATATTCCCGCGAGAATTGGTGAGAAATCGCGCCGGGAAGCCGTCCTCTCGCGAGGTTTCGGACGGGAATCTCACGGAGCGGCCAACCTCTCGCGAAGGTCGGAGGGAAATCGCGCATGAGCCGCCATCTCGCGAGAGTTCTCGAGGTAATATCGCGGTGACGCCGCCTTCCCGCGAGAATTGGTGGGAAATCGCGCCGGGAAGCCATCATCTCGCGAGACCTGCGAGGCAAGGCTTGGAGCGACCTACTTCTCGGGAGAAGTGAGGGGAAATCGAGCCGGGGAGCCGTCATCTCGCGAGATGTCGGGCGGGAATCGCGCGAAGAGACCCGCTTCTCGCGAGAATCGGTGCGAAACAGCGCCGGGGAGCCGTGCTCTCGCGAGACTTGGCGAGAACTGTGGGGAAATCGCGCGAGAAGGGCCGTATTCCCGCGAGACTTGTGGGGGCAGAGGCCTACTTCTCGCGAGAACTCGGGGGAAATATGGTCCGTATTCCCGCGAGAGTTGCCAGCGGCCAATGGCGTCGCCCGGCCCCCAATTCCCGCGAGAAGTGGAAGGAAATCGCGCGGAAGGGAGCCCGTTCTCGCGAGAAGTCGAAGGAACGCGCGCCTCTCGGCCCCTATTATCGCGAGAGGTCGAAGGAAATGGCGCGGGAAGGGCCCTGTTCTCGCGAGAGGTCGCTGGAAATCCCGCCGCCGAGCCCTCCGCCGCCATTTTGGTCGAGGGCATTTTTCTTCTGTAATATACATATATATTTCTATTGATAAATAGAGAGCAGTATAAATTACATCTGTATATTATATATATATATTTAAATATATTCTTAATATCTATTTATTCTAAATTTATTTATTTATTTTCTTTATAGAGGGTGGAATAGGAGGTCTCTATCTTCATTATAGAGGGAGGAAGAGGAGGTCCCTATTCTCATTGCAGAATATGGAATAGGAGGTCTCTATCTTCATTATAGAGGGAGGAAGAGGAGGTCCCTATTTTCATTATAGAGGGAGGAAGAGGAGGTCCCTATTCTCATTGCAGAATATGGAATAGGAGGTCTCTATCTTCATTATAGAGGGAGGAAGAGGAGGTCCCTATTTTCATTATAGAGGGTGGAAGAGGAGGTCCCTATTCTCATTGCTGAATATGGAATAGGAGGTCTCTATCTTCATTATAGAGGGAGGAAGAGGAGGTCTCTATTTTCATTATAGAGGGAGGAAGAGGAGGTCCCTATTCTCATTGCAGAATATGGAATAGGAGGTCCCTATTTTCATTATAGAGGGTGGAATAGGAGGTCCCTATTCTCATTGCAGAATATGGAATAGGAGGTCTCTATTTTCATTATAGAGGGTGGAAGAGGAGGTCCCTATTCTCATTGCAGAATATGGAATAGGAGGTCTCTATTTTCATTATAGAGGGTGGAAGAGGAGGTCTCTATTCTCATTGCAGAATATGGAATAGGAGGTCTCTATTTTCATTGCAGAATATGGAATAGGAGGTCTCTATTTTCATTATAGAGGGAGGAAGAGGAGGTCCCTATTCTCATGGAGAAACATCAGAGGGGACAGTCCTAGGAGGTCCCTAACGTCGGAGGGGACGGTCCTAGGAGGTCCCTATTTCCATGCAGAATATGGAAGAGGAGGTCCCTATTTAATGGGAATAGGTTCCTAATTTCACTGCAGAGGATGGAATAGGAGGTCCCTATTTTCATGGGAGAAACGTCGCAGGAGACACTCCTAGGTCCCTATTTTCATGATAGAGGGAGGAAGAGGAGGTCTCTATTTTCATCATAGAGGGAGGAAGAGGAGGTCCCTATTTTCATTATAGAGGGTGGAATAGGAGGTCTCTATTCTCATTGCATTCCATATTCTGTGATGAAAATAGGGACCTTCTATTCCACATTCTGCAATGAGAATAGAGACCTCCTATTCCTCTATAATGAAAATAGGGACCTCCTATTCCACATTCTGTGATGAAAATAGGGACCTCTATTTTCATTACAGAGGGAGGAAGAGGAGGTCTCTATTTTCATTATAGAATGAGGAAGAGCAGGTCTCTATTTTCATGATAGAGGGAGGAAGAGTAGGTCTCTATTTTCATCACAGAGCATGGAATAGGAGGTCCCTATTTTCAATATAGAGGGTGGAATAGGAGGTCCCTATTTCCATGCAGAATATGGAATAGGAGGTCCCTATTTAATGGGAATAGGTCCCTAATTTCACTGCAGTTGATGGAATAGGAGGTCCCTATTTTCATTGCAGAATATGGAATAGGAGGTCTCTATTTTCATTATAGAGGGTGGAATAGGAGGTCTCTATTTTCATCGCAGAATGTGGAATAGGAGGTCCCTATTTAATGGGAATAGGTCCCTAATTTCACTGCAGAGGATGTAATAGGAGGTCCCTATTTTCATCACATAATGTGGAATAGGAGGTGTCTATTTTCATTGCAGAATATGGAATAGGTCTCTATTTTCATTGCAGAATGTGGAATAGGAGGTCCCTATTTTCATTATAGAGGGTGGAATAGGAGGTCTCTATTTTCATCACATAATGTGGAATAGGAGGTCCCTATTTTCTTCACAGAATATGGAATAGGAGGTCCCTATTTTCATTATAGAGGGTGGAATAGGAGGTCCCTATATTCATGGAGAAACGTCGCAGGAGATGGTCCTAGGAGGTCCCTATTTCCATGCAGAATATGGAATAGAAGGTCCCTATTTAATGGGAATAGGTTCCTAATTTCACTGCAGAGGATGGAATAGGAGGTCCCTATTTTCATGGGAGAAACATCGCAGGAGATGGTCCTAGGAGGTCCCTATTTTCATTATAGAGGGTGGAATAGGAGGTCCCTATTCTCATTGCAGAATATGGAATAGGAGGTCCCTATTTTCATCACAGAATGTGGAATAGGAGGTCCCTATTTTCATCACAGAGCATGGAATAGGAGGTCCCTATTCTCATTGCAGAATATGGAATAGGAGGTCTCTATTTTCATTGCAGAATATGGAATAGGAGGTCCCTATTTTCATTGCAGAATGTGGAATAGGAGGTCCCTATTTTCATCACAGAGCATGGAATAGGAGGTCCCTATTCTCATTGCAGAATATGGAATAGGAGGTCTCTATTTTCATCGCAGAATATGGAATAGGAGGTCTCTATTCTCATCGCAGAATATGGAATAGGAGGTCCCTATTTTCATCACAGAATATGGAATAGGAGGTCTCTATTTTCATCGCAGAATATGGAATAGGAGGTCCCTATTTTCATCACAGAATATGGAATAGGAGGTCCCTATTTTCATCACAGAATATGGAATAGGAGGTCTCTATTTTCATCGCAGAATATGGAATAGGAGGTCCCTATTTTCATCGCAGAATATGGAATAGGAGGTCCCTATTTTCATCGCAGAATATGGAATAGGAGGTCCCTATTTTCATCGCAGAATATGGAATAGGAGGTCTCTATTCTCATTGCAGAATATGGAATAGGAGGTCTCTATTTTCATCACATAATATGGAATAGGAGGTCTCTAATTTCATCGCAGAATGTGGAATAGGAGGTCCCTATTTTCATCGCAGAATGTGGAATAGGAGGTCTCTATTCTCATTGCAGAAAATGGAATAGGAGGTCCCTATTCTCATTGCAGAATATAGAATAGGAGGTCCCTATTTTCATCACAGAATATGGAATAGGAGGTCCCTATTTTCATCGCAGAATGTGGAATAGGAGGTCCCTATTTTCATCGCAGAGTGTGGAATAGGAGGTCCCTATTTTCATTATAGAATTTGGAATAGGAGGTCTCTATTTTCATCACAGAATATGGAATAGGAGGTCCCTATTTTCATTGCAGAATTTGGAATAGGAGGTCCCTATTTTCATCGCAGAGCATGGAATAGGAGGTCCCTATTTTCATTGCAGAATTTGGAATAGGAGGTCTCTATTCTCATCGCAGAATATGGAATAGGAGGTCCCTATTTTCATTATAGAGGGAGGAGGAGGAGGTCCCTATTTTCATGATAGAGGGAGGAAGAGGAGGTCCCTATTTTCATTATTGAGGGAGGAAGAGGAGGTCTCTATCTTCATTGCAGAGGGAGGAAGAGGAGGTCCCTATTTCCATCACAGAATGTGGAATAGTAGGTCCCTATTTTCATCACAGAGCATGGAATAGGAGGTCCCTATTTTCATCACAGAATATGGAAGAGGAGGTCCCTATTTTCATCACAGAATATGGAATAGGAGGTCTCTATTTTCATCACAGAATATGGAATAGGAGGTCTCTAATTTCATTGCAGAATATGGAATAGGAGGTCCCTATTTTCATCACAGAATATGGAATAGGAGGTCCCTATTTTCATTATAGAGGGTGGAATAGGAGGTCCCTATTTTCATCACAGAGCATGGAATAGGAGGTCTCTATTCTCATTGCAGAATATGGAATAGGAGGTCTCTATTTTCATCGCAGAATATGGAATAGGAGGTCTCTATTTTCATCGCAGAATATGGAATAGGAGGTCTCTATTCTCATCGCAGAATATGGAATAGGAGGTCCCTATTTTCATCACAGAATATGGAATAGGAGGTCTCTATTTACATCGCAGAATATGGAATAGGAGGTCCCTATTTTCATCACAGAATATGGAATAGGAGGTCCCTATTTTCATCACAGAATATGGAATAGGAGGTCTCTATTTTCATCGCAGAATATGGAATAGGAGGTCTCTATTTTCATCGCAGAATATGGAATAGGAGGTCCCTATTTTCATCGCAGAATATGGAATAGGAGGTCCCTATTTTCATCGCAGAATATGGAATAGGAGGTCCCTATTTTCATCGCAGAATATGGAATAGGTCTCTATTCTCATTGCAGAATATGGAATAGGAGGTCTCTATTTTCATCACATAATATGGAATAGGAGGTCTCTAATTTCATCACAGAATGTGGAATAGTAGGTCCCTATTTTCATCGCAGAGTGTGGAATAGGAGGTCCCTATTTTCATTATAGAATTTGGAATAGGAGGTCTCTATTTTCATCACAGAATATGGAATAGGAGGTCCCTATTTTCATTGCAGAATTTGGAATAGGAGGTCCCTATTTTCATCGCAGAGCATGGAATAGGAGGTCCCTATTTTCATTGCAGAATTTGGAATAGGAGGTCTCTATTCTCATCGCAGAATATGGAATAGGAGGTCCCTATTTTCATTATAGAGGGAGGAGGAGGAGGTCCCTATTTTCATGATAGAGGGAGGAAGAGGAGGTCCCTATTTTCATTATTGAGGGAGGAAGAGGAGGTCTCTATCTTCATTGCAGAGGGAGGAAGAGGAGGTCCCTATTTCCATCACAGAATGTGGAATAGTAGGTCCCTATTTTCATCACAGAGCATGGAATAGGAGGTCTCTAATTTCATTGCAGAATATGGAATAGGAGGTCCCTATTTTCATCGCAGAATATGGAATAGGAGGTCTCTATTCTCATTGCAGAATATGGAATAGGAGGTCCCTATTTTCATTGCAGAATATGGAATAGGAGGTCCCTATTTTCATTATAGAGGGTGGAATAGGAGGTCCCTATTTTCATCGCAGAATATGGAATAGGAGGTCTCTATTTTCATTGCAGAATATGGAATAGGAGGTCCCTATTTTCATCACAGAATATGGAATAGGAGGTCCCTATTTTCATCACAGAATATGGAATAGGAGGTCCCTATTTTCATTATAGAGGGTGGAATAGGAGGTCTCTATTTTCATCACAGAATATGGAATAGGAGGTCCCTATTTTCATCGCAGAATATGGAATAGGAGGTCTCTATTTTCATCACAGAATATGGAATAGGAGGTCCCTATTTTCATCACAGAATATGGAATAGGAGGTCCCTATTTTCATTATAGAGGGTGGAATAGGAGGTCCCTATTTTCATCGCAGAATATGGAATAGGAGGTCCCTATTTTCATCACAGAATATGGAATAGGAGGTCTCTATTTTCATCACAGAATATGGAATAGAAGGTCCCTATTTTCATCACAGAGGATGGAATAGGAGGTCTCTATTTTCATCACAGAATATGGAATAGGAGGTCTCTATTTTCATCGCAGAATATGGAATAGGAGGTCCCTATTTTCATCGCAGAATATGGAATAGGAGGTCCCTATTTTCAGCGTAGAGCATGGAAGAGGAGGTCTCTATTTTCATTCTAGAGGGAGGAAGAGGAGGTCTCTATTTTCATTATAGAGGGAGGAAGAGGAGGTCCCTATTTTCATCATAGAGGGAGGAAGAGGAGGTCTCTATTTTCATTATAGAGGGAGGAAGAGGAGGTCCCTATTTTCCTTATAGAGGAAGAGGAGGTCTCTATTTTCATGATGGAGGAAGAGGAGGTCTCTATTTTCATGATAGAGGGAGGAAGAGGAGGTCTCTATTTTCATTATAGAGGGAGGAAGAGGAGGTCCCTATTTTCATGATAGAGGGAGGAAGAGGAGGTCTCTATTTTCATGATGGAGGAAGAGGAGGTCTCTATTTTCATGATAGAGGGAGGAAGAGGAGGTCCCTATTTTCATTATAGAGGGAGGAAGAGGAGGTCTCTATTTTCATGATAGAGGGAGGAAGAGGAGGTCCCTATTTTCATGATAGAGGGAGGAAGAGGAGGTCTCTATTTTCATGATAGAGGGAGGAAGAGGAGGTCTCTATTTCCATTATAGAGGGAGGAAGAGGAGGTCTCTATTTTCATGATAGAGGGAGGAAGAGGAGGTCTCTATTTTCATGATAGAGGGAGGAAGAGGAGGTCCCTATTTTCATTATAGAGGGAGGAAGAGGAGGTCCCTATTTTCATCATAGAGGGAGGAAGAGGAGGTCTCTATTTTCATCATAGAGGGAGGAAGAGGAGGTCTCTATTTTCATTATAGAGGGTGGAATAGGAGGTCTCTATTTTCATCGCAGAATGTGGAATAGGAGGTCCCTATTTAATGGGAATAGGTCCCTAATTTCACTGCAGAGGATGTAATAGGAGGTCCCTATTTTCATTGCAGAATATGGAATAGGAGGTCCCTATTCTCATTGCAGAATATGGAATAGGAGGTCTCTATTTTCATTGCAGAATATGGAATAGGAGGTCCCTATTTTCATTGCAGATTGTGGAATAGGAGGTCTCTATTTCCATCGCAGAATATGGAATAGGAGGTCCCTATTTTCATTATAGAGGGAGGAAGAGGAGGTCCCTATTCTCATGGAGAAACGTCAGAGGGGACAGTCCTAGGAGGTCCCTAACGTCGGAGGGGACGGTCCTAGGAGGTCCCTATTTTCATCGCAGAATGTGGAAGAGGAGGTCCCTATTTAATGGGAATAGGTTCCTAATTTCACTGCAGAGGATGGAATAGGAGGTCCCTATTTTCATGGGAGAAACGTCGCAGGAGACACTCCTAGGTCCCTATTTTCATGATAGAGGGAGGAAGAGGAGGTCTCTATTTTCATCATAGAGGGAGGAAGAGGAGGTCCCTATTTTCATTATAGAGGGTGGAATGGGAGGTCTCTATTCTCATTGCATTCCATATTCTGTGATGAAAATAGGGACCGTCTATTCCACATTCTGCAATGAGAATAGAGACCTCCTATTCCTCTATAATGAAAATAGGGACCTCCTATTCCACATTCTGTGATGGAAATAGGGACCTCCTATTCCACATTCTGTGATGAAAATAGGGACCTCTATTTTCATTACAGAGGGAGGAAGAGGAGGTCTCTATTTTCATTATAGAATGAGGAAGAGGAGGTCTCTATTTTCATGATAGAGGGAGGAAGAGTAGGTCTCTATTTTCATCACAGAGCATGGAATAGGAGGTCCCTATTTTCATTATAGAGGGTGGAATAGGAGGTCCCTATTTCCATGCAGAATATGGAATAGGAGGTCCCTATTTAATGGGAATAGGTCCCTAATTTCACTGCAGAGGATGGAATAGGAGGTCCCTATTTTCATCGCAGAAGGCGGAATAGGAGGTCTCTATTTTCATTGCAGAATATGGAATAGGTCTCTATTTTCATTGCAGAATGTGGAATAGGAGGTCTCTATTTTCATTATAGAGGGTGGAATAGGAGGTCTCTATTTTCATCACAGAATATGGAAGAGGAGGTCCCTATTTTCATCGCAGAATATGGAATAGGAGGTCCCTATTTCCATCACAGAATATGGAATAGGAGGTCTCTATTTTCATTATAGAGGGTGGAATAGGTGGTCCCTATTCTCATGGAGAAACGTCAGAGGGGACAGTCCTAGGAGGTCCCTAACGTCGGAGGGGATGGTCCTAGGAGGTCCCTATTTCCATGCAGAATATGGAATAGGAGGTCCCTATTTAATGGGAATAGGTCCCTAATTTCACTGCAGAGGATGGAATAGGAGGTCTCTATTTTCATCGCAGAAGGCGGAATAGGAGGTCTCTATTTTCATTGCAGAATATGGAATAGGAGGTCTCTATTTTCATTCTAGAGGGAGGAAGAGGAGGTCTCTATTTTCATTCTAGAGGGAGGAAGAGGAGGTCTCTATTTTCATCATAGAGGGAGGACGAGGAGGTCTCTATTTTCATCATAGAGGGAGGAAGAGGAGGTCCCTATTCTCATTATATAGGGAGGAAGAGGAGGTCTCTATTTTCATTCTAGAGGGAGGAAGAGGAGGTCTCTATTTTCATTCTAGAGGGAGGAAGAGGAGGTCTCTATTTTCATTCTAGAGGGAGGAAGAGGAGGTCTCTATTTTCATTATAGAGAGAGGAAGAGGAGGTCTCTATTTTCATGCTAGAGGGAGGAAGAGGAGGTCTCTATTTTCATTCTAGAGGGAGGAAGAGGAGGTCTCTATTTTCCGGATTCTTGAACCCCCTCCTTCCGGAACCTTCTTGAAATCCCTCCTTCCGGAACCCCCTTCAAATCCCTTCTTCCGGAACCCCCTAGAAATCCCTCCTTCCGGAACCCTCTGGAACCCCCTGGAAATCCTGGAATCAAGAACCCCCTGGAAATCCCTCCCTCCGGAACCCCCTTGAAATCCCAGATCCCCCTGGAAATGCGGAACCCCCTTCAAACCCCTCCTTCCGGAATCCCCTTAGGATCTATTCTTCCGGATCCCCCTTGAAATCCCGGAACCCCCTAGAAATACCTCCTTCCGGAATTCCCTTGGAATCTGTCCTTCCGGAACCCCCTGGAAATCCCTCGTTCCGGAACCCCCTAGTAATCTAGGATCCCCTAGAAATCCCTCCTTCCGGAACCCCCTGGAAATCCCGGAATCCAGAACCCCCTAGAAATTTGGGGATCCAGAACCCCCTGGAAATCCTGGAACCCACGAGAAATCCCTCCTTCCGGAACCCCCTTCAAATCCCAGAACCCCCTGGAAATCCCTCCTTCCGGAACCCCCTGGAAATCCCGGAATCCAGAACCCCCTAGAAATTTGGGGATCCAGAACCCCCTGGAAATCCTGGAACCCACTAGAAATCCCTCCTTCCGGAACCCCCTTCAAATCCCAGAACCCCCTGGAAATCCCTCCTTCCGGAACCCCCTGGAAATCCCGGAATCCAGAACCCCCTAGAAATTTGGGGATCCAGAACCCCCCGGAAATCCTTCTGGAAACCCCTCCTTCCGGAACCCTCCGGAACCCCCTCCTTCCGGAACCTTCTTGAAATCCACAGAGAAGTCGGCTTCCGGAAACTTCCATTTTAATATTCCAAGCGCTTCCAGAACATTCTCCCAGAGTCACATGGATTTCCAGAACATTCTCCCAAAGTAAATAGAAATCTCTTTATTTCCTCCCAAGTCCGGCGGTTACAATTCCATTCAAAAGTCACGACAAAATTTAAAAATGAAATTTAAATTGAATTTTGAAGGTTGAAATGCAAAAATTAAATTTGCCTTTAAGGAATGAAAATTGAAAATTGAAAATTGAAAATTTAATTTAATTTTGAAGGATTAGATGCAAAAATTAAATGTGCCTTTAATGATTAAGGGACGAAAGTTGAAATTTAATTTAAATTTAATTTTGAAGGATGAAATGTAAAAATTAAATTTGCCTTTAATGATTACGGGAGGAAAGTTGAAAATTAAATTTAAATTTAAATTTGAAGGATGAAATGTAAAAATTAAATTTGCATTTAATGATTAAGGGATGAAAGTTGAAATTTAAATTTAAATTTAAATTTAAATTTGAAGGATGAAATGCAAAAATCAAATTTGCATTTAATGATTAAGGGAGGAAAGTTGAAATTTAAATTTAAATTTAATTTTGAAGGATGAAATGCAAAAATTAAATTTGCCTTTAATGATTAAGGGATGAAAGTTGAAATTTAAATTTAATTTTGAAGGATGAAATGCAAAAATTAAATTTGCCTTTAATGATTAAGGGATGAAAGTTGAAAATTAAATTTAAATTTAATTTTGAAGGATGAGATGCAAAAATTAAATTTGCCTTTAATGATTAAGGGATGAAAGTTGAAAATTAAATTTAAATTTAATTTTGAAGGATGAGATGCAAAAATTAAATTTGCATTTAATGATTAAGGGATGAAAGTGGAAAATTAAATTCAAACTTCATTTTTAAAGGGTTAAATTTGACAATTAAATGTAAATTTAAGGATTAAGGGATTAAATGTAAACATCAAATTTACATTTGAGGATGAAAAGATTAAATGTAAAAATTAAATCTAAACTTAATTATTAAATGTAAGATTAAAAAAAATAAGACAAATTCGACGGTTTCTTCCTATTTTGACGGAAACGACTCCGGAAGGTTCCGGAAAAATCGGGGGGCGGGGTCACGACCTCCAAAAGGACGGGGGCAGGAAGCCCTTGGGGAGGGGGATTTCGTTCCGCCGCAAAGATTCCTGGGAAAAGATAATAATAATAATAAACATTAAGAATAAAAATAATAAAATATTAAGAATAATAAATAATAAGAATAAATATTAAGAATAAATAATAATAATAATATTAAATATTAAGAAGAATAATAATAATAAATATTAAGAATAAAAATAATAAATACTAAGAAGAAGAATAATAAATACTAAGAAGAATAATAATAAATACTAAGAATAATAATAATAAATATTAAGAATAAAAATAATAAATACTAAGAATAAAAATAATAAATACTAAGAATAATAAGAATAAATACTAAGAATAATAATAATAAATACTAAGAATAATAAGAATAAATACTAAGAATAAAAATAATAAATACTAAGAATAATAATAAATACTAAGAATAAAAATAATAAATATTAAGAATAATAATAATAAATATTAAGAATAATAATAATAAATACTAAGATTAATAATAATAAATACTAAGAATAATAATAATAAATACTAATAATAATAATAAATACTAAGAATAATAATAATAAATACTAAGAATAATAATAACAAATACTAAGAATAATAATAACAAATACTAAGAATAATAATAATAAATATTAAGAATAATAATAATAAATACTAAGAATAATAATAATAAATACTAAGAATAATAATAATAAATACTAAGAATAATAATAATAAATATTAAGAATAAATAATAATAATAATAATAATAAATATTAAGAAGAAGAATAAATATTAAGAATAAAAATAATAAATACTAAGAATAATAATAAATACTAAGAATAATAATAAATACTAAGAATAATAATTAAAAATATTAAGAAGAATAATAATAAATACTAAGATTAATAATAATAAATACTAAGAATAATAATAATAAATACTAAGAATAATAATAATAAATACTAAGAATAATAATAATAAATATTAAGAAGAAGAATAATTAATAATAATAATGCAATTATCCCCAAGGCAATAATTTAGAATGCAAAAATTTCAAATCCAGTAATTTCAAGTGCAATTCTTTCAAATGCAATAATTCAGAATGCAATTAATTTTAAATGCAATCATTTCGAATGTAATCATTTCAGATGCAATTCCGAATGCAAAATTTCCGAATGCAAAATTTCCGAATGCAAAAATTCCAAATGCAATAATTCAGAATGCAATAATTTCAGATGCAATAATTCCGAATGCAAAATTTCCGAATGCAGTAATTTCAAATGCAAAAATTTAGAATGCAAAAATTTAGAATGCAAAAATTTCAAATCTAGTAATTTCAAATGCAATAATTTCAAATCCAGTAATTTCAAATCCAGTAATTTCGAATGCAATAATTTCAAATGCAATAATTCAGAATGCACTTAATTTACGAATGCAGTAATTTCAAATGCAAAAATTTAGAGTGCAAAAATTTCAAATCTAGTAATTTCAAATGCAAAAATTTCAAATCCAGTAATTTCAAATCCAGTAATTTTGAATGCAATAATTTCAGATGCAATAATTCCGAATGCAGTAATTTCAAATGCAAAAATTTAGAAGGCAAAAATTTCAAATGCAATAATTCCAAATGCAAAAATTTCAAATCCAGGAATTTCAAATGCAATAATTTCAAATGCAATAATTCAGAATGCAATTAATTTTAAATGCAATCATTTCGAATGTAATCATTTCAGATGCAATTCCGAATGCAAAATTTCCGAATGCAAAAATTCCAAATGCAATAATTTAGAATGCAAAAATTCCAAATGCAATAATTTTGAATGCAATAATTTCAGATGCAATAATTCCGAATGCAAAATTTCCGAATGCAGTAATTTCAAATGCAAAAATTGAGAATGCAAAAATTTCAAATGCAATAATTCCAAATGCAAAAATTTCAAATCCAGGAATTTCAAATGCAATAATTTCAAACGCAATTATTTCAAATGCAATAATTCAGAATGCACTTAATTTCCGAATGCAGTAATTTCAAATGCAAAAATTTAGAATGCAAAAATTTCAAATCTAGTAATTTCAAATGCAATAATTTCAAATGCAAAAATTTCAAATCCAGTCATTTTGAATGCAATAATTTCAGATGCAATAATTCCGAATGCAAAATTTCCGAATGCAGTAATTTCAAATGCAAAAATTTCAAATGCAAAAATTTCAAATGCAATAATTTGAAATGCAGTAATTTCAAGTGCAATAATTTCAAACGCAATGATTTCAAATGAAATAATTCAGAATGCACTTAATTTCCGAATGCAGTAATTTCAAATGCAAAAATTTAGAATGCAAAAATTTAGAATGCAAAAATTTCAAATCTAGTAATTTCAAATGCAATAATTTCAAATGCAAAAATCTCAAATCCAGTAATTTTGAATGCAATAATTTCAGATGCAATAATTCCGAATGCAAAATTTCCGAATGCAGTAATTTCAAATGCAAAAATTGAGAATGCAAAAATTTCAAATGCAATAATTCCAAATGCAAAAATTTCAAATCCAGGAATTTCAAGTGCAATAATTTCAAATGCAATAATTCAGAATGCAATTAACTTTAAATGCAATCATTTCGAATGTAATCATTTCAGATGCAATTCCGAATGCAAAATTTCCGAATGCAAAAATTCCAAATGCAATAATTTAGAATGCAATAATTTCAGATGCAATAATTCCGAATGCAAAATTTCCGAATGCAGTAATTTCAAATGCAAAAATTTCAAATCCAGTAATTTCAAATGCAATAATTTGAAATGCAGTAATTTCAAGTGCAATAATTTCAAACGCAATGATTTCAAATGCAATAATTCAGAATGCACTTAATTTCCGAATGCAGTAATTTCAAATGCAAAAATTTAGAATGCAAAAATTTCAAATCTAGTAATTTCAAATGCAATAATTTCAAATGCAAAAATTTCAAATCCAGTCATTTTGAATGCAATAATTTCAGATGCAATAATTCCGAATGCAAAATTTCCGAAGGCAGTAATTTCAAATGCAAAAATTGAGAATGCAAAAATTTCAAATGCAATAATTCCAAATGCAAAAATTTCAAATCCAGGAATTTCAAATGCAATAATTTCAAATGCAATAATTCAGAATGCAATTAATTTTAAATGCAATCATTTCGAATGTAATCATTTCGAATGCAATAATTTGGATTTTAATTTAATTTTTTAATTTAATTTTTTAATTTAATTTTTTAATTTAATTTTTTAATTTAATTTTTTAATTTAATTTTTTAATTTAATTTTTAATTTAATTGTACCTCCAAAAACTGCTTCAGCCGGATGAAGGATCCCATTTGCCCGGCGCTGGTGATCTCTTGGATCCTTCAGGGAGCAAAGAGAACCAAATAAAAATCAATAAAATATCAGCAATACAAGCCAAAGGAATCAAGCCAAAGGAAACAAAACATAAAACAAAATAAAAATATATCTAAATATCCATCAAATAAATAAAAAGGAAAGGAAAGGGAAATAAAATAAAAAATAGAAGAAAAATAATAAATGAATAAAAGAAAACTGATAAATAAATAAAAGAAAAATGATAAATAAATAAAAGAAAAATGATAAATGAATAAAAGAAAAATAATAAATAAATAAATAAAAGAAAATTGATAAATAAATAAAAGAAAAATGATAAATAAATAAAAGAAAAATGATAAATAAATAAAAGAAAAATGATAAATAAAAGAAAAATGATAAATAAATAAAAGAAAAATGATAAATGAATAAAAGAAAAATAATAAATGAATAAAAGAAAAACGATAAATAAATAAAAGAAAAATAATAAATGAATAAAAGAAAACTGATAAATAAAAGAAAAATGATAAATAAATAAAAGAAAAATGATAAATGAATAAAAGAAAAATAATAAATAAATAAATAAAAGAAAAATTGATAAATAAATAAAAGAAAAATGATAAATAAATAAAAGAAAAATGATAAATAAATAAAAGAAAAATGATAAATAAAAGAAAAATGATAAATAAATAAAAGAAAAACGATAAATAAATAAAAGAAAAATAATAAATGAATAAAAGAAAAACGATAAATAAATAAAAGAAAAATAATAAATGAATAAAAGAAAAATGATAAATAAATAAAAGAAAAATGATAAATGAATAAAAGAAAAATAATAAATGAATAAAAGAAAAATGATAAATAAATAAAAGAAAAATAATGAATAAAAGAAAAATGACAAATAAATAAAAGAAAAATAATAAATGAATAAAAGAAAAATGATAGATAAATAAAAGAAAAACGATAAATGAATAAAAGAAAAATGATAAATAAATAAAAGAAAAATAATAAATGAATAAAAGAAAAATGATAGATAAATAAAAGAAAAATGATAAATAAATAAAAGAAAAATGATAAATAAATAAAAGAAAAACGATAAGATAAATGAAATGGAAATAAAGAAAAGAAAAGAAAGAAAAGAAAACAAAAATAAATAAAATATCGACAATAAAAAAAATGGAAACGAAATGAAAGTAAATAAACAAAACATAAAAAATGAAATCGAGGAAAGTGAAATGAAAATAAAGCAAAACAAAACAAAACATAAAACAAAATAAAAATATATATAAATATTCATAAAATAAATGAAATAAATGAAAAGGAAATGAAAATAAAGCAAAACGAAACAAAACATAAAACAAAATAAAAATATATCTAAATATCCATCAAATAAATAAAAAGGAAAGGAAAATAAATAAAAGAAAAATAAGAAATAAATAAAAGAAAAATGATGAGATAAATGAAATGAAAAGAAAGAAAAGAAAAATAAATAAAATATCGACAATAAATAAAATAAATGACAACGAAATGAAAATAAACAAAACATAAAAAATGAAATCAAGGAAAGTGAAATGAAAATAAAGAAAACGAAAGAAAACAAAAATAAATAGAAACATGAAAGCAAAATGAAAATAACAAATAAATCCTATAAAGCAAAATAAAAAATATGTAAGTATCAATAAAATAAGGAAAGGAAAGGAACAAATAAATAAGTAAAATAAAAATGAAATAATAAATGGAAGTGAAATGAAAAGAAAAAATGAAATGAAAATAAATAAAATATATAAGAAATATCTAAGTATCAATAAAATAAATAAACAGGAAAGGAAAGGAAAAAATAATAATGAAATAAAAATGGAATAAATGAAATAAATGGAAGTGAAATGAAAAAGAAATGAAAATAAAATATATAATAAATCTATAAGTATCAATAAAATAAACAGGAAAGGAAAGGAACAAATAAATAAGCGAAATAAAATAGGAATAGTAAATGAAATAAATGGAAGTGAAATGAAAAGAAAGAAAACAAAATGAAAATAAATATAATATATAATAAATATATAAGTATCAATAAAATAAATAAACAGGAAGGGAACAAATAAATAAGTGAAATAAAAATGGAATAATAAATGAAATAAATGGAAGTAAAATGAAAAGAAAGAAAACAAAATGAAAATAAATATAATATATAAGAAATCTATAAGTATCAATAAAATAAATAAACAGGAAAGGAACAAATAAATAAGTGAAATAAAAATGAAATAATAAATGAAATAAATGGAAGTGAAATGAAAAGAAAGAAAAATGAAAATAAATAAAATATAAAATATAAAATATATGAATAAAAATATATAAATAAAATATATAAGAAATATATATATATAATATATATATATATTATATATATATAAGAAATCTATAAGTATCAATAAAATAAATAAACAGGAAAGGATAATAATAAATGAAACAAATGGAAGTGAAATGAAAAGAAAGAAAACGAAATGAAAATAAATAAAATATATAAGAAATTTATATCAATAAAATAAACAGGAAAGGAAAGGAAAAAATAAATAAGTGAAATAAAAGTGAAATAATAAATGAAATAAATGGAAATGAAATGAAAAGAAAATGAAAATAAATAAAATATATAATAAATATATATCAATAAAATAAATAGGAGAGGAAAGGAACAAATAAATAAGTGAAATAAAAATGGAATAATAAAGGAAATAAATGGAAGTGAAATGAAAAGAAAGAAGAAAATAAATAAAATATATAAGAAATCTATAAGTATCAATAAAATAAATAGGAAAGGATAGGAACAAATAAATAAATGAAATAAATAAGTGAAATAAAAATGGAATAATAAATGGAATAAATAATAAGTGAAAAGAAAAAATGAAATGAAAATAAATAAAATCTATAAGAAATCTATAAGTATCAATAACATAAATAAACAGGAAAGGAACAAATAAATAAATGAAATAAAAATGGAATAATAAATGAAATAAATGGAAATGAAAACAAAATGAAAATAAATAAAATATATAAGAAATCTATAAGTATCAATAAAATAAATAGGAAAGGAACAAATAAATAAGTGAAATAAAAATGGAATAATAAATGGAATAATAAGTGAAAAGAAAAAATGAAATGAAAATAAATAAAATCTATAAGAAATCTATAAGTATCAATAAATAAACAGGAAAGGAACAAATAAATAAGTGAAATAAAAATGGAATAATAAATGAAATAAATGGAAGCGAAATGAAAAGAAAGAAAAAGAAACGAAAAAGAAAAATATAAGAAATACATCAATAAATAAAGTATATAAGAAATATATCAATAATATAATAAAGTATCAACAAAATAAATGGAAAATAAATAAGAAATGGAATAATAAAATAAATAAGAAATGGAATAATAAAATAAAACAAAATAAGAAATGGAATAATAAAATAAGTAAGAAATGGAATAATAAAATAAAACAAAATAATAAATGGAATAATAAAATAAATAAGAAATGGAATAATAAAATAAAACAAAATAAGAAATGGAATAATAAAATAAATAAGAAATGGAATAATAAAATAAAACAAAATAAGAAATGGAATAATAAAATAAGTAAGAAATGGAATAATAAAAGAAAACCAAATAATAAATGGAATAATAAAATAAGTAATAAATGGAATAATAAAATAAAACAAAATAATAAATGGAATAATAAAATAAGTAATAAATGGAATAATAAAACAAAACAAAATAATAAAAGGAATAATAAATGGAATAATAAAATAAATGGAAAATAAATAATAAATGGAATAATAAAATAAATAATAGATGGAATAATAAAATAAATAATAGATGGAATAATAAAATAAAACAAAATAAGAAATGGAATAATAAAATAAATAAGAAATGGAAAAATAAAATAAAACAAAATAATAAATGGAATAATAAAATAAATAATAGATGGAATAATAAAATAAAACAAAATAAGAAATGGAATAATAAAATAAATAAGAAATGGAAAAATAAAATAAAACAAAATAATAAATGGAATAATAAAATAAATAATAGATGGAATAATAAAATAAAATAAAATAAGAAATGGAATAATAAAATAAATAAGAAATGGAATAATAAAATAAAATAAAATAATAAAAGGAATAATAAAATAAGTAATAAATGGAATAATAAAAGAAAACAAAATAAGAAATGGAATAATAAAATAAGTAATAAATGGAATAATAAAAGAAAACAAAATAATAAATGGAATAATAAATGGAATAATAAAATCAATGGAAAGGAAAGGAAAGCAAGAATAAAAAATAAATGGAATAATAAAATAAATGGAAAATAAATAAGAAATGGAATCATAAAATAAATAATAGATGGAATAATAAAATAAAACAAAATAAGAAATGGAATAATAAAATAAATAAGAAATGGAATAATAAAATAAAACAAAATAATAAATGGAATAATAAAATAAATAATAGATGGAATAATAAAAGAAAACAAAATAATAAATGGAATAATAAAATAAGTAATAAATGAAATAAAAGAAAACAAAATAAGAAATGGAATAATAAAATAAATAAGAAATGGAATAATAAAAGAAAACAAAATAAGAAATGGAATCATAAAATAAATAAGAAATGGAATAATAAAATAAAACAAAATAAGAAATGGAATAATAAAATAAGTAATAAATGGAATAATAAAAGAAAACAAAATAATAAAAGGAATAATAAATGGAATAATAAAATAAATGGAAAATAAATAATAAATGGAATAATAAAATAAATAATAGATGGAATAATAAAATAAAACAAAATAATAAATGGAATAATAAAATAAATAATAAATGGAATAATAAAATAAAACAAAATAATAAATGGAATAATAAAATAAGTAATAAATGGAATAATAAAAGAAAACAAAATAATAAAAGGAATAATAAATGGAATAATAAAATAAATGGAAAATAAATAATAAATGGAATAATAAAATAAATAATAGATGGAATAATAAAATAAAACAAAATAATAAATGGAATAATAAAATAAATAATAGATGGAATAATAAAAGAAAACAAAATAAGAAATGGAATAATAAAATAAGTAATAAATGGAATAATAAAATAAAACAAAATAATAAATGGAATCATAAAATAAATAAGAAATGGAATAATAAAATAAAACAAAATAAGAAATGGAATAATAAAATAAGTAAGAAATGGAATAATAAAATAAAACAAAATAATAAATGGAATAATAAAATAAGTAATAAATGGAATAATAAAAGAAAACAAAATAATAAAAGGAATAATAAATGGAATAATAAAATAAATGGAAAATAAATAATAAATGGAATCATAAAATAAATAAGAGATGGAATAATAAAATAAAACAAAATAATAAATGGAATAATAAAATAAGTAATAGATGGAATAATAAAATAAAACAAAATAAAAGGAATAATAAAATAAATAATAGATGGAATAATAAAATAAAATAAAATAAGAAATGGAATAATAAAATAAATAAGAATCATAAAATAAATAAGAGATGGAATAATAAAATAAAACAAAATAAGAAATCTCGATGACAGATCAATCATTATTTCTCTAATTATTAGAGATCAATATTGATGTGATTGGCAGATCTACCTGGGCAGATATTCCTCCCGGATCAAGACGATGACCTTCCAAAACTGGGCCTGGTAGACTTTCGTGAGAGCGTTGCCGCAGACCTAATAATAATAATAATAATAATAATAATAATAATAATTAATAATTAATAATAATAATAATAATAATACCACAGTGGTAAAAAAGCAAGAATAAATAATAAAACAGTAATGAAGTAATAATAATACAGTGGTAAAAGCAGCAATAAGTAATACAACAATAAGGAAAGCAACAGTAATGAAGGAATAATAATAATAATAATAATAATAATAATAATAATAATAATGTGATAAAAGCAGCAATACTAAATACAATAATAAAATAGTAATGAAATAATAATAATACTAATACAGTGGTAAAAAGCAGCAATAATAAATGCAATAAGAAAGCAACAGTAATGAAATAATAATAATAATAATAATAATAATAATAATAATAATAATAATAATAATAATAATAAAACAGTGGTAAAAGCAGCAATACTAAATACAATAATAAAACAGTAATGAAATAATAATAATACAGTGGTAAAAAGCAGCAATAATAAATGCAATAAGGAAATCAACAGTAATGAAATAATAATAATAATAATAATAATAATAATAATAATAGTAATAATAATAATAATAATAATAGTAATAATAATAATAATAATTAATAATAATAATAAAAACAGTGGTAAAAGCAGCAATACTAAATACAATAATAAAATAGTAATGAAATGATAATAATACAGTGGTAAAAAGCAGCAATAATCAATACAACAATAAGGAAAGCAACAGTAATGAAATAATAATAATAATAATAATAATAATAATAATAATAATAATAATAATAATAATTTAAAAAAAACAGTGGTAAAAGCAGCAATAAGAAATACAACAATAAGGAAAGCAACAGCAATGTAGTAATAATAATAATAATAATAATAATAATAATAAATAATAATAATAATAATAATAATAATAATAATAATAATAATAATAATAATAATAATAATAATAATAATACAGTGGTAAAAAAGCAAGAATAAATAATAGAGCAGTAATGAAGTAATAATAATACAGTGGTAAAAAGCAGCAATAGTAAGTACAACAATAAGGAAATCAACAGTAATGAAATAATAATAATAATAATAATAATAATAATAATAATAATAATAATAATAATAATAATAATAATAATACAGTGGTAAAAAAGCAAGAATAAATAATAAAACAGTAATGAAATAATAATAATACAGTGGTAAAAGCAGCAATAAGTAATACAACAATAAGGAAATCAACAGTAATTAAATAATAATAATAATAATAATAATAATAATAATAATAATAATAATAATAATAATAATAAACAGTGGTAAAAGCAGCAATACTAAATACAATAATAAAACTGTAATGAAATAATAATAATACAGTGGTAAAAAGCAGCAATAATAAATGCAATAAGGAAAGCAACAGTAATGAAATAATAATAATAATAATAATAATAATAATAATAATAATAATAATAATAATAATAGAGTGGTAAAAAAGCAAGAATAAATAATAAAACAGTAATGAAATAATAATAATACAGTGGTAAAAAGCAGCAATAATAAATGCAATAAGAAAGCAACAGTAATGAAATAATAATAATAATAATAATAATAATAATAATAATAATAATAATAATAATTAATACGATAATAAAACAACAGTAATGAAAAGCAGTAATAGAAAGAAAAAACACCTGGGTCCCACCTCCAGGAAATGGGAAACAAGAAAGAGGAAACAGGAAATCCTAGGAAACGGGAAACAGGACAGGGGAAATCCCCTCCCCTCCCGGACACCTGGGTCCCACCTCCAGGAAACGGGAAACAGGAAATCCCCTCCCCTCCCACCCATCCGGGTTCCAGCTCCAGGAAACAGGAAATCCTAGGAAACGGGAAACAGGAAAGGGGAAATCCCCTCCCCTGGCTCGGACGCCTGGGTCCCCCCTCCAGGAAACAGGAAATGAGAAAGGAAACAGGAAATGGGAAATCCTCTCCCCACCCGCCCTCCCCCTCTCGGACGCCTGGGTCCCCCCTCCAGGAAACAGGAAATGGGAAACAGGAAATCCCTTCCCTCCCACCCATCCGGGTTCCACCTCCAGGAAACGGGAAACAGGAAATGCCCTCCCCTCCCCGGACGCCTGGGTCCCACCTCCAGGAAACAGGAAACGGGAAACAGGAAATGCCCTCCCCTCCCCCACTTCCTGCCCCGGACGCCTGGGTCCCACCTCCAGCAAACAGGAAATGGGAAAGGAAACAGGAAATGCCCTCCCTTCCCCCACTTCCTGCCCCGGACAGCTGGGTCCCACCTCCAGGAAATGGGAATCAGGAAATGGGAAACAGGAAATGCCCTCCCCTCCCCGGACGCCTGGGTTCCACCTCCAGGAAACAGGAAAGGAAACAGGAAATGCCCTCCCCTCCCCCACTTCCTGCCCCGGACGCCTGGGTCCCACCTCCAGCAAACAGGAAATGGGAAAGGAAACAGGAAATGCCCTCCCTTCCCCCACTTCCTGGTCCCGGACGCCTGGGTCCCACCTCCAGGAAACAGGAAATGGCAAATGTCTTCCCCTCCCCGGACACCTGGGTCCCACCTCCAGGAAATGGGAAACGGGAAATGGGAAATCCCCTTTTCTCCCACCCATCCGGGTCCCACCTCCAGGAAAGGGAAAACAGGAAATGCCCTCCCCTCCCCGTCCCGGACGCCTGGGTCCCACCTCCAGGAAACAAGAAACGGGAAAGGAAATGAAATGAAATGGGAAAATAAACAGGAAATGGGAAATCTCCTGTCTCCTCCCGGACACCTGGGTCCCACCTCCAGGAAACAAGAATCAGGAAATCCCCTCCCCTCCCCGGACACCTGGGTCCCACCTCCAGGAAACAGGAAACGGGAAACAGGAAATCCCCTCCTCTCCCACCCATCTGGGTCCCACCTCCAGGAAACGGGAAACAGGAAATGCCATCCCCTCCCCGGACACCTGGGTCCCACCTCCAGGAAATGGGAAACAGGAAATCCCCTCCCCTCCCACCCATCCGTGTTCCACCTCCAGGAAACGGGAAACAGGAAATCCCCTCCCCTCCCACCCATCTGGGTTCCACCTCCAGGAAACGGGAAACAGGAAATGCCCTCCCCTCCCCGGACGCCTGGGTCCCACCTCCAGCAAACAGGAAATGCCCTCCCCTCCCCGTCCCGGACACCTGGGTCCCACCTCCAGGAAATGGGAAACAGGAAACGGGAAAGAGGAAATCCCCTCCCCTCCCACCCATCCGGGTGGCACCTCCAGCAAACAGGAAACCCCTTCCCTCCCACCCTCCCCCTCTCGGACACCTAGGTCCCACCTCCGGGAAACAGGAAATGCCCTCCCCTCCCCTTCCTGGTCCCGGACACCTGGGTCCCACCTCCAGTTAACAGGAAACAGGAAATGCCCTCCCCTCCCCTTCCTGGTCCCGGACACCTGGGTCCCACCTCCAGGAAACAGGAAACACCCTCCCCTCCATCCCAGACACCTGGGTCCCACCTCCAGGAAATAGGGTGGGACCCAGGGGAAACAGGGGGAACAGGAAACAAGAAAGGGGGGAAAAAGGGGAAACAGGAAACAAGAAAGGGGAAACAGGAAATCCCCTCCCCGTCCCGGACGCCTGGGTCCCACCTCCAGGAAACAGGAAACACCCTCCCCTCCATCCCAGACACCTGGGTCCCACCTCCAGGAAATAGGGTGGGACCCAGGGGAAACAGGGGGAACAGGAAACAAGAAAGGGGGGAAAAAGGGGAAACAGGAAACAAGAAAGGGGAAACAGGAAATCCCCTCCCCGTCCCGGACGCCTGGGTCCCACCTGCAGGAAGCAGGAAATAGGAAACAGGAAATGCCCTCCCCTTCCTGGTCCCGGACACCTGGGTCCCACCTCCAGGAAACAGGAAACGGGAAACAGGAAATGCCCTCCCCTCCCCTTCCTGGTCCCGGACACCTGGGTCCCACCTCCAGGAAACAGGAAACACCCTCCCCTCCATCCCAGACACCTGGGTCCCACCTCCAGGAAATAGGGTGGGACCCAGGGGAAACAGGAAACAAGAAAGGGGGAAAAAAGGGGAAACAGGAAACAAGAAAGGGGAAACAGGAAATCCCCTCCCCGTCCCGGACGCCTGGGTCCCACCTGCAGCAAACAGGAAATAGGAAACAGGAAATGGGACCCACCTCCAGGAAACAGGAAATGGGAAACAGGAAATGCCCTCCCCTCCCCGTCCTGGACACCTGGGTCCCACCTCCAGCAAACAGGAAACGGGAAATCCCCTCCCCGTCCCGGACGCCTCCAGGAAACAGGAAATAGGAAAGAGGAAACGGGACCCACCTCCAGGAAGTCGAAGAGGATGGTGGCCGTCACGTCGGCCAATGGCTGCGAGTTCAAGGTCTGGGCCAACCAGCGCCAGGCCTGGTTGAGTCCATGCGGGTGGTTCTGGGAAATCGAATAATAATCGAATATTAACGAATAATTTGAATAAAATTTGAATAAAATCTGAATAAAAATATTCAAAGGTTCTTTTCAGAATGCAAGATTTAATTATGGGAATAAAATGTGAATAAAATCTGAATAAAAATATTCAAAGGTTCTTTTAAGAATGCAAGATTTAATTATTGGAATAAAATTTGAATAAAATTTGAATAAAAATATTCAAAGGTTCTTTTAAGAATGCAAGATTTAATTATGGGAATAAAATGTGAATAAAATTTGAATAAAAATATTCAAAGGTTCTTTTAAGAATGCAAGATTTAATTATGGGAATAAAATGTGAATAAAATGTGAATAAAAATATTCAAAGGTTCTTTTAAGAATCCAAGATTTAATTATTGGAATAAAATTTGAATAAAATTTGAATAAAAATATTCAAAGCTCGGCTTGAAATGGAAGATTAACGTCCAATTCTTTTAAGAATGCAAGATTTAATTATTGGAATAAAATTTGGATAAAAATATTCAAAGCTCGGCTTGAAATGGAAGATTAACGTCCAATTCTTTTAAGAAATTCAAGATTTAATTATTGGAATAAAATTGGAATAAAATCTGAATATTAACGTCCGATTCTTTTAAGAAGAAGAATTATGAATTATTGGAATAAAATTATTGGAATTATTATTAATTATTGGAATAAAATTGGAATAAAATCTGAATATTAACGTCCAATTCCTTTAAGAAGAAGAATTATTAATTATTGGAATAAAATTATTGGAATTATTATTAATTATTGGAATAAAATTGGAATAAAATCTGAATATTAACGTCCAATTCTTTTAAGAAGAAGAATTATTAATTATTGGAATAAAATTATTGGAATTATTATTAATTATTGGAATAAAATTGGAATAAAATCTGAATAAAAATATTCAAAGCTCGGCTTGAAATGGAAGATTAACGTCCAATTCTTTTAAGAATGCAAGATTTAATTATTGGAATAAAATTGGAATAAAATATGAATAAAAATATTGAAAGCTCGGCTTGAAATGGAAGATTAACGTCCAATTCTTTTAAGAAATACAAGATTTAAATTGAATTTTTAATTCCGTTTTCCAATAATTCCAGTTGGTAATTCGACGGAATCCTAGTCCGATTAAAATGAATAAAATAAAATATTATTTTTATATTTTATTTTATTCATTTTAATCGGATTAGGATTCCGTCGGATTATCAACTGGAATTATTGGGAAACGGATAAAAAAAATTCATTTTAAATCTTGTATTCTTAAAAGAATTAAGAAGTAAAATAAAATGAAATAAAAATAAAATGAAGAAAAATAAAATAAAATAAAAATAAAATGAATAAAATAAAAAATAAAAATAAAAATAAATAAAATAAGCAAAATAAAATAAAATAAATATAAAATGAATAAAATAAAATATAAAAATAAGTAAAATAAAATAAAAATAAAATGAATAAAAATAAAATAAAATAAAGCAAAAATAAAACAATAAAATAAAATAAAGGAAAAATAAAGCAAAACCAAAAAATAAAATAAAGCAAAAATAAAAAACAAAAAAATATAAAATAAAGCAAAAATAAAACAAAACCAAAATAAAACAAATCAAATAAAAATAAAACAAATCAATAAATTGAGCAAAACTAAAACAAAAGAAAAATAAATCAAGCAAATATAATATATAATATAATATAAAGCAAAAATAAAG
>NC_135674.1:87500-118597 GCF_964188315.1 Podarcis muralis
CAATTTATTTTAATTTATTTTAATAATTTCATTTCATATTTGAATTTCATTTCATTTTTAATTTCATTTACTTTAATTGAACTTATTTTAATTTAGTTTAATTTTTCATTTCCTTTACTTTACTTTAATTTAATTTTTAATTCAATTTAATTTTTAATTTAATTCAATTTAATTTTAATTCAATTAAATTTTTAATTCAATTTAAATTTTTAATTCAATTCAATTTTTAATTTAGTTTAATTCAATCAAATTTCATTCAATTTAATTCTGCAAATAAATTCGGGGGAAATCGAAATATTGGGGGGAAATTTCCCCAAAAAATCCTCTTACCACGAACTTTTCCGCCAGTTTGTAATAGGAAAAGTTGAGGGCTTCCGGGTGGAGAGCGACGGAAACGCTTTGCCCGCCGGATCGGACGGGTTTCCCGGAGAGTAAGGCGTGGATCTTGTCAAAGATCTCCTTCAGCTGGGATCCTGGAGGAAGAGGAAGCGGGAAGTTGGGAAACAGGAAGTGGAAGTGGGGAAACAGGAAAAGGAAGTGGAGGGGGAAATGGGAAGAAGGAAAAGGGAGGAAACTGAGGAAGATTTGGGAAGTTGGAAAAAGGAGGAGGTGGAGGAAGATTTGAGAAGTCGGAAAAGGAAGTGGAGGAAACATTGGGAAGTTGGAAAAGGAAGCGGAGGGGAAGTTGGGAAACAGGAAGTGGAAGATTTGGGAAGTTGGAAAAAGGGATTAAGGGAGGAAGGGGAGGAAGATTTGGGAAACAGGAAAAGGAATAAGTGGAGGGAAAATTGGGAAACAGGAAAAGGAAGTGGAAGATTGGGAAGTTGGAAAAAGGGAGGAAGTGGAAGAAGATTTCGGAAGTCGGGAAAAGGAGAAAACGGAGGAAAAATTATGAAACAGGAAAAAGGAGGAGAAAGTGGAGGGAAAGGAAGCAGGAAGTGGAGGGGAAATTAAGAAGAAGGTAAAGGGAGGAAGAAGCGGAGGGTCGGACGGGTTTCCCGGAGAGTAAGGCGTGGATCTTGTCAAAGATCTCCTTCAGCTGGGATCCTGGAGGAAGAGGAAGCGGAGGAATTAGAGGAAGTTGGGAAACAGGAAGTGGAAGTGGGAAAACAGGAAAAGGAAGTGGAGGGGGAAATGGGAAGAAGGAAAAGGGAGGAAACTGAGGAAGATTTGGGAAGTTGGAAAAAGGAGGAGGTGGAGGAAGATTTGAGAAGTCGGAAAAGGAAGTGGAGGAAACATTGGGAAGTTGGAAAAGGAAGCGGAGGGGAAGTTGGGAAACAGGAAGTGGAAGATTTGGGAAGTTGGAAAAAGGGATTAAGGGAGGAAGGGGAGGAAGATTTGGGAAACAGGAAAAGGAATAAGTGGAGGGAAAATTGGGAAACAGGAAAAGGAAGTGGAAGATTGGGAAGTTGGAAAAAGGGAGGAAGTGGAAGAAGATTTCGGAAGTCGGAAAAAGGAGAAAACGGAGGAAAAATTATGAAACAGGAAAAAGGAGGAGAAAGTGGAGGGAAAGGAAGCAGGAAGTGGAGGGGAAATTAAGAAGGTAAAGGGAGGAAGAAGCGGAGGGTCGGACGGGTTTCCCGGAGAGTAAGGCGTGGATCTTGTCAAAGATCTCCTTCAGCTGGGATCCTGGAGGAAGAGGAAGCGGGAAGTTGGGAAACAGGAAATGGAAAGAGGAAGTGGAGGGGAAATTAGGAAGAAGGTAAAGGGAGGAGGAAGCGGAGGGTCGGACGGGTTTCCCGGAGAGTAAGGCATGGATCTTGTCAAAGATCTCCTTCAGCTGGGATCCTGGAGGAAGAGGAAGCGGGAAGTTGGGAAACAGGAAGTGGAAGATTGGGGAAGTTGGAAAAAGGGAAGAGGAAGTGAAGGACAGGTTTTCTTCAGCTGGGATCCTGGAGGGGAAATTGGAATTAGAGGAAGTGGAAGAGGAAGGGGAAATGGGGAAACAGGAAGAGGAAGTGGAAGACTGGGGAAGTTGAAAAAAGGGATTGAGGAAAGAAGCGGAGGAAGATTTGGGAAGTCGGGAAAGGGAGGAGGAAGTGGAAGAAAAATTGGGACGTCAGAAAAAGAAGTGGAGGAAATATTGGGAAGAAGGAAAAGGAAGAAGTGGAAGAAAAATTGGGAAGTTGGAAAAGGAAGTGGAGGAAACATTGGGAAGAAGAGGAAGGAGGAAGTGTAGGAAAATTGGGAAGTTGGAAAAGGAAGAAGTGTAGGAAAAATTGGGAAACAGGAAAAGGGAGGAGGAAGTGGAGGAAAAGGAAGGAGGAAAAGGAAGGAGGAAGTGGAGGAAAAGGAAGGAGGAAAAGGAAGGAGGAAGTGGAGGAAAAGGAGGGAGGAAAAGGAAGGAGGAAGTGGAGGAAAAGGAAGTCGGAAGTCAGAAAGGAAACAGCTGACCTGCTCTGGTCGAGATTTGACTGACAGGAGTGGTGACGGCTTTCTGGAGATCCATCTTGATCTTCTTTTCCTGGAAAGGGGGGGGAGAGGAAAAGGATCACCGGCGTTTTGGGATCTCCCTCCCTCCCGTTCCCGGGATTCGGGTCGGGGGACTCGTCTGGGGATCCGGGGAATCATAGAGGGATCCGGGGAATTGTAGAGGGATCCAGGGACTCATCCGGGGATCCGGGGGATCGTCCGAGGATCCAGGGACTTGTAGGGAGATCTGGGAATTGTCTGAGGATCTGGGGACTTGTACGGGGATCTGGTGAATGGTCTGAGGATCTGGGGAATCGTACGGGGATCTGGTGAATGGTCTGAGGATCTGGGGAATCATACAGTGATCTGGTGAATGGTCTGAGGATCTGGGGAATCGTACGGGGATCTGGTGAATGGTCCAAGGATCTGGGGAAGCGTACAGGGATCTGGTGAATGGTCCGAGGATCTCGGGAAGCGTACAGGGATCTGGTGAATGGTCCGAGGATCTGGGGAAGCGTACGGGGATCTGGGGAATGCTCTGAGGATCCAGGGTATGTCTGAGGATTATGGGGATCGTCCAAGGATCCCGGGACTCGTACGGGGATCCGGGGAATCATAAAGGGACCCAGGGACTCGTCCAGGGATCTGGGAATTGTCCGTGGATTCAGGGACTCGTACGGGAATCTGGGGAATCATAGAGGGATCCGGGGAATCATAGAGGGATCCAGGGAATCATCCTAAGATCCAGGGACGGGGATCTGGGGCATCTTCCCAGGATCCAGGGACTTGTACAGGGATCCAGGGAATCGTCCAAGGATCTGGGGGAATGGTCTGAGGATCCAGGGATTTGTACAGGGATCTGGAGGGTCGTAGAAGGATCCGGGGACTCGTCCAGGGATCCGGGGAATTGTCCGAGGATCCGGGGAATCACAGAGGGATCCAGGGGCTCATACAGGAATCTGGGAAACCGTCCAATGATCTAGGGACTCGTATGGGGATCCAGGGACTCCTAAAAGGATCCGGGGAATCATCCAAGTATCCGGGAAATCATAGAGAGACCCAGGGACTCACCCAGGGATCCGGGGAATCATCCTAAGATCCAGAGACTCATCCAGGGATCCAGGGAATCATCCGAGGATCCGGGGAACCATAGAGGGATCCAGGGACTCATACAGGGATCCAGCAAACCGTCCAGGGATCCGGGGGGAATCCCCTGGGGATCCAGGAACTCCTTGGAATCGTCCAAGGATCTGGGAAACCGCCCGAGGATCCGGGGGAATCATAGAGGGATCCGGGGACTCATAAAAGGATCTGGGGAATGGTTTGAGGATCCGGGGACTTGTCTGAGCATCCAAGGAATCATAGAGGGATCCAGGGACTCATACAGGGATCTGGGGAACCGTCCAATGACCCAGGGACTCCTAAAAGGATCCGGGGAATCGTCCAAGGATCCAGGGAATCACTCGTCCAGGGATCCGGGGAGTCATCCTAAGATCCAGGGACTCGTCCGGGGATCTGCGGAATTGTCCAAGGACCCGGGGAATCACAGAGGGATCCAGGGATTCATACATGGGTCTGGGGAATCGTCTGAGGATCCGAGGAATCATCCGAGGATCCAGGGAACCATCCAAGGATCCAGAGACTCCTAAAAGGATCTGGGGAATCGTAGAGGGATCCAGGGACTCCTAAAAGGATCTGGGGAATCGTAGAGGGATCCAGGGACTCGTACAGGGATCTGGAGAATCATCCTAGGACCCGGGGAATCGTCTGAGGATCTGGGGAATCATAGAAGGATCCTGGGACCCGTCCAGGGATCCAGGGAATCATCCAAGGATCCGGGGACTCCTCAAAGGATCAGGGGAATCGTAGAGGGACATGGGAAACCGTCTGAGGATCCAGGGAATCATAGAGAGATCCTGGGACTCGTACAGGGATCTGGGGAATCGTCCAAGGATCCAGGGAATCATCTGAGGATCCGGGGATCCATCTGAGGATCTGGGGAATCCTAGAGGGATCCAGGGACTCATACAGGGATCTGGGGAATCATCTGAGGGTCTGGAGACTCGTCTGGGGATCCAGGGACTTCTAGGGGATCCAGGGACTCCTAAAAGGATCCAGGGACTCCTCAAAGGATCAGGGGAATCGTAGAGGGATATGGGAAACCGTCCGAGGATCCAGGGACTCATACGGGGATCCGGGGAATCACACGAGGATCCAGGATCCATCTGAGGATCTGGGGAATCCTAGAGGGATCCAGGGACTCATACAGGGATCTGGGGAATCATCCGAGAATCTGGAGACTCGTCCAGGGATCCCGTGAATCATCTGAGGAATCAACCTAAGATCCAGGGACTCCTCAAAGGATCCGGGGACTCATACAGGGATCTGGGGAATCATCCGAGGGTCCGGAGACTAGTCCGGGGATCCAGGGAATCATCTGAAGATCCGGAGACTCGTCCGGGGATCCAGGGAACTCCTCAAAGGATCCAGGGACTCATACAGGGATCTGGGGAATCATCTGAGGATCCGGGGATCCATCTGAGGATCTGGGGAATCCTAGAGGGATCCAGGGACTCATACGGGGAACTGGGGAACCATCCAAGCATCCGGGGACTTGTCCAGGGATCCTGTGAATCATCCGAGGATCCGGGGACTTGTACGGGGATCCAGGGACTCATATAGGGATCTGGGGAATCATCTGAGGATCCGGGGATCCATCTGAGGATCTGGGGAATCCTAGAGGGATCCAGGGACTCATACGGGGATCTGGGGAATCAGCCGAGGATCCATCTGAGGATCTGGGGAATCCTAGAGGGATCCAGGGACTCATACGGGGATCCGGGGAATCGTCTGAGGATCCAGGGATCCATCTGAGGATCTGGGGCATCATAGAAGGATCCTGGGACTTATCCAGGGATCCAGGGAATCATCTGAGGATCCGGGGATCCATCTGAGGATCTGGGGAATCCTAGAGGGATCCAGGGACTCATACGGGGATCCGGGGAATCATCCGAAGATCCGGAGACTCGTCCGGGGATCCCGTGAATCATCCGAGGACCCGGGGAATCAACCTAAGACCCAGGGACTCGTCAAAGGATCCGGGGACTCATACGGGGATCCCGCAAACCGCCCAGGGATCCAGGAAACCGCCCGGGGATCCGGCGAACGATCCCCCAAGGCTGGGGGAGGGGCTAACCTGGCGGTCCTTGCTATTGGCCAGGCCGGCAAAGGAATCCACACACTGGTCCAACTGGTCCTGGAGCTGCTGGTACCACTGGAGGGTCTTTTCGTCGGACTTGAGCTGGAGCCCTAAAAAAAAGACGATCCATTTGCGTTTAGATTTGCATTTATTTCCATATATTTCACTGAAAATGATCTCCATTTGTTTTAATATATTTAATGTATTTAATCTATTTAATCTATTTAACTGAAAATGATCTCCGTTTGAAATAAATGACATTCCTTTATATTTATATCTGCATTTATTTCCATATATTTCACTGAAAATGATCTCCATTTATTTTAATATATTTAATAAATTTAATAAATTTAATATATTTAATATATTTCACTGATAATGATCTCCGTTTGAAATAAATGACATTCATTTATATTTATATTTGCATTTATTTCCATATATTTCACTGAGAACGATCTCCATTTATGTTAATATATTTAATGTAATTAATCTATTTAATATATATTTAATATATTTAGCTGAAAATGATCTCCATTTGAAATAAATGACATTCATTTGTATTTATATTTGCATTTACTTTGAGATATTTAACTGAAAACGATCTCCATTTATTTTAATATATTTAATGTAATTAATCTATTTAATATATATTTAATATATTTAGCTGAAAATGATCTCCGTTTGAAATAAATGACATTCATTTATATTTATATTTGCATTTATTTCCATATATTTCACTGAGAACGATCTCCATTTATTTTAATATATTTAATGTAATTAATCTATTTAATATATATTTAATATATTTAGCTGAAAATGATCTCCATTTGAAATAAATGACATTCATTTAGATTTATATTTGCATTTATTTCCATATATTTCACTGAGAACGATCTCCATTTATTTTAATCTATTTAATGTAATTAATCTATTTAATATATATTTAATATATTTAGCTGAAAATGATCTCCATTTGAAATAAATGACATTCATTTAGATTTATATTTGCATTTATTTCCATATATTTCACTGAGAACGATCTCCATTTATTTTAATCTATTTAATGTATTTAATATATTTAATATATTTAATATGTTTAACTGAAAATGATCTCCATTTGAAATAAATGACATTTATATTTATATTTGCATTTATTTCCATATATTTCACTGAGAACGATCTCCATTTATTTTAATCTATTTAATGTATTTAATATATTTAATATATTTAATATGTTTAACTGAAAATGATCTCCATTTGAAATAAATGACATTTATATTTATATTTGCATTTATTTCGATATATCTCACTGAAAACGATCTCCATTTATTCTGGGATTACAAAGGCGAATAATTATATTTAAATATAAATATAAATATAACTTATATTTATATATAAAATATAAATCCATGTATATAATACATATATGATAGAAAATTCAAAAAATATAGATTATATTTATATATAAAATATAAATACATCTATATATACTACATATATAAAATATAAATTTTTAAAAAATAGAGATTATATTTATATAGAAAATATAAATACATGTATATAATACATATATATAAAATATAAAATTTAAATATAGATTATATTTACATACAGAATATAGATTATATTTATATTTATATTTATTTCCATATATTTCACTGAAACTCACCGTTTTTCCGGAGCTTTCCGGAACTTTCCGGGACCGGAGCTTTTTCCGGATCCTGGCTGCTGGCCGTTTTCTCGTTTTTCTCGTTTTCCGCCTTCTCGGCCGCCGCCGCTTTTTCCGCTTCCTCTTCCTGCTTCCTGCGTTGGGCGGCGAGGGAGATCTCTTCCCGCAAGCCGGAAAGGAGATTCCGCATTTCCAGGAGGGCCTGGTCGGCGGAAGTGAGGTCGGCGGGATCGGGGAATCCTCTCTGGGGAAGGGAGGGAGGAAGAAGGAAGTGAAAAGGAGGAAGGAAGGGAGGAGGGAAGGAAGTAAAGGGAAGAAGGAAGGAAAGAAGGGAGGGAGGGAGGAAGGAAAGGAATGAAGGAAAGGAAAAGGAGGAAGGAAGGAAAGAAGGAAGTGAAAAGAAGGAAGGAAGGGAAAAGGAGGAAGGGAAGGAAGGAAGGAAGGGAGGGAGGGGGGAGGGAGGGAAGGAAGGGGAGGGAGGGAGGGAGGAAAAGGAAGGAAAGAAGTGAAAAGAAGGAAGGGAAGGGATGGTGGAAGGAAAGGGAAAGGAAGGAAAGAAGGAAATGCAAGAAAGAAAGAAAGGGAAAGGAAGGGAGAAGGAAGGAAAGAAGGAAGGAAGGAAGTGAAAAGAAGGGGAGGAGGGAGGAAAGGAAGGAAGGGAGGAAGGAAAGGGAAGGGAGGAAGGAAGGAAGGAAATGCAAGACGGATGGATGAATGGAAGGAAGGAAACGCAAGAAGGAAGGAAGGAAGGAAGGAAGGAAGGAAGGAAGGAAGGAAGGAAGGAAGGAAGGAAGGAAGAAGAAGGGAGGGAGAGTGAAAATGCAAGAAGGAAGGAAAGGGAAAGGAAGAAAGGAAGGAAGGAAGGGGAAGGAAGGAAGGAAGGAAGGAAGGGGAAAGGAAGAAGGCAGAAAAGACAAGAAGGAAGGGATGGGAAGAAGGAAGTGAAAAGAGGAAGGCAAGGGAGGGAGGGAGGGAGGGAGGGAGGGAGGGAGGGAAGGAAGGAAGGAAGGAAGGAAGAAAGGAGAGACAGTGAGAGAAGGAAAGGAAGAAGGAAGGGAAATGAAAGGAAGGGGAAGGAAGGGAAGGGAAAAGAAGGAAAGGAAAAGGAAGGAAGGAAGGAAGGAAGGAAAGAAGGAAGGAAATGCAAGAAGGAAGGAAAGGGGAAGGAAGGAAGGAAATGCAAGAAGGAAGGAAAGGGGAAGGAAGGAAGGAAGGAAATGCAAGAAGGAAGGAAAGGGGATGGAAGGAAGGAAAGAAGGAAGGAAGGAAGGAAATGCAAAAAGGAAAGAAAGGGAAAGGAAGAAAGGGGAAGGAAGGAAGGAAGGAAGGAAGGAAGGAAGTTGCCCCGGCCGCACTCACCTCGCTGGCCGTCCGCACCAGGGCCGACAGCTCCCCGCAGATCCGGTTCCCGCGCTCGGCGTAGGGGGCGTAGGCGGGGCCTCCCTGGCCGGCCTCGAACCCGAGCCCCCGGTTGGCCTGCAGGAGCTCTTCCTGGGCGGCGTAGAGGCGGCGGAGCCGCTCTTGGCCCGCCTCCCGCCGCTGGAGCTCCGCCTCTTCCTGCCGGAGGCGGCGCTGCTCCGCTTCCCGCAGCTTGCGGCTGAGGAGCTGGAGAGGGGGAGGAGTTAGTGAGGGAGGCGGAGTCATGGGAAGGAGAGGAGGGAGGGAGGGAGGGAGGAAGGAAAGAGGGAGGGAAGGAGGGAGGGAGGGAAGGAGGGAGGGAAGGAGGGAGGGAGGGAGGGAAGGAAGGAAGGAAGGAGGGAAAGGAGGTGGAGGGAGGGAGGTAGGAGGGAAGGAGGGAGGGAAGGAAGGAGGGAGGGAGAGAGGGGAGGGAGGGAGGGAGGGAGGAAGGAAGTAGGAGAGAAGGAAGGAGGGAAAGAAGGAGGGAGGGAGAGGGGAGGGAGAGGAGGGAGGAGAGAGGGAGGTAGGGAGGGAAAGAGGGAGGGAGGAAGGAGGGAGGAAAGAAGGAAGGAGGGAGGGAAAGAAGGAGGGAGGGAGGGAGGAAGGAGGGAGGAGAAGGAAGGAGGGAGGGAAAGAAGGAGGGAGGGAGAGAGGGGAGGGAAAAGAGGGAGGAGAGAGGGAGGTAGGGAGGGAAGGAGGGAAAGAAGGAGGGAGGAAGGAGGGAGGAAAGAAGGAGGGAGGGAGGGAGGAAGGAGGGAGGAGAAGGAAGGAGGGAGGGAAAGAAGGAGGGAGGGAGAGAGGGGAGGGAAAAGAGGGAGGAGAGAGGGAGGTAGGGAGGGAAGGAGGGAAAGAAGGAGGGAGGGAGGGAGGAAGGAGGGAGGAAAGAAGGAAGGAGGGAGGGAGGGAAGGAGGGAGGGAGGGGAGGGAGGGAGGGAGGAAGGAGGGAGGAGAGAAGGAAGGAGGGAAAGAAGGAGGGAGGGAGAGGGGAGGGAGAGGAGGGAGGAGAGAGGGAGGTAGGGAGGGAAGGAGGGAAAGAGGGAGGGAGGAAGGAGGGAGGAAAGAAGGAAGGAGGGAGGGAAAGAAGGAGGGAGGGAGGGAGGGAGGAGGGAGGAGAAGGAAGGAGGGAGGGAAAGAAGGAGGGAGGGAGAGAGGGGAGGGAAAAGAGGGAGGAGAGAGGGAGGTAGGGAGGGAAGGAGGGAAAGAAGGAGGGAGGGAGGGAGGGAGGAAGGAGGGAGGAAAGGAGGAAGGAGGGAGGGAAAGAAGGAGGGAGGGAGGGAGGAAGGAGAGAGGAGAAGGAGGAGAGAAGGAAGGAGGGAGAGAGAGAGGGGAGGGAGAGGAGGCGGAGTCAGAGAGGGATAGAGGGAGGGAGGGAGGGAAGGAAGGAAGGAGGAGGAGTCAAGGTGGGAGAGGAGGTGCAGTCTGGGAAGGAGAGGCGGGGCCAGGCCTTTCCCGCCCCCCGGAAACCCCGGAATCCCTCAGCTTCCTGTCCCGCCCCTCAAGCTTCCTGTCCCGCCCCTCAAGCTTCCTGTCCCGCCCCCCACCTTGGCCCGGCGCTGGTGCTCCTCCTTCAGCTTCTCCTGCTGGCCTTGGGCTTCTTTGGAGCTGGGAAATACCGGAAAAAATCAAAATATTATTATTATTATTATTATTATTATTATTATTATTATTATTAAAGAACCGTCCAGGAAACCAGGTACTTCCGGTCTCACCTCCTCTCCACTTCCTGCCGGAGATCCTGCCACTCCTGGTGGGATCCTTCCTTTTCTTCCTTCCTTTCCCTTTCCTTCCTTTTGGTCTTCCTTCCTTTCCTCCTCCCTCCCTTCTTTTCCCTTTCCCTTTCCTTCCTTCCTTCCTTCCTACCTACCTTCCTTCTTTCCTTCCCTTCTTTTCACTTCCTTCTTTCCATTCCTTCCTTCCTTCCACCTTGTGTTTCCTTCCTTCCTTCTTTCCTTTCCTTCCTTCTTGCATTTCCTTCCTTCCTTCCTTCCTTCCTTGTTCCTCAGCTTCCTTCTTTCCTTTCTCCTCAGCTTCCTTCCTTCCTTCCTTGCTCCTCAGCTTCCTTCCTTCTCCCTTCCTTCATCCCTTCCTTCCCCTTCCTTCCTTCCTTTCCCTCCCTCCCTTCCCTTCCTTCTTTTCCCTTTACTTTTCCTTCTCCCTTCCTTCCCTTCGTTCCTTCCTTCCCTCCCTCCCTCCCCACCCTCCCTTCTTTTCACTTCCTTCCTTCCTTCCCCTTCCCTTCCTTCTTCTTCCTTCCTTCCTTCCTTCTTCCCTTCCCTCCTTCCTCCTTTCCTCCCTTCCCCCCCAACAGGAAAAGAACCCGCCCACTTCCTGTCTCACCTCCTCTCCACTTCCTGCCGGAGGTCCTGCCACTCCTGGTGGGACTTCAGCTCCCTCATCTCGTCAAAGCAGCTCCCAGGATTGTCCATAGGACTTCCTTCCCTTTCCTTTCCCTCCTTCCTTCCTTCCTTCCTCCCTCCCTCCCTCCCCTTCCTTCTTTTCCCTTTCTTTTTCCTTCCTTCCTTCTTGCATTTCCTTCCTTCTGTCCTTTCCTTCCTTCTGTCCTTCTTTCCTTCCTTCCTTCCTTCCTTTCCTTCCTCCCTTCCCTCCCTCCCTTTTTTTCACTTCCTTCTTTCCTTCCTTCTTGCATTTCCTTCCTTCCTTCCTACATCCCTTCCTTCTTGCATTCCTTCTTGCATTTGCTTCCTTCCTTCCTTCCTTCCTTCCTTCCTTCCTCCCTCCCCTTCCTTTCTTCCTTTCCTTTCCCTCCTTCCCTCTTTTCCCTTTCCTTTTCTTTTATTCCTTCTTGCATTTCCTTCCTTCCTTCCTTCCTTCCATTCCTCCCTTCCTTCTTCCCTTCCCTTTTCTTCTTTTCCTTTCCCTTCCTTCCTCCTTCCCTCCTTCCTTCCTTCATCCCTTCCTTCTCCGCTTCCTTCTTCCCCTTCCTTCCTTCCTTCTTTCCTTCCTCCCTCCCTTGTTTTCACTTCCTTCTTTCCTTCTTCCTTAAACCCGCCCACTTCCTGTCTCACCTCCTCTCCACTTCCTGTCGGAGATCCTGCCACTCCTGGTGGGACTTCAGCTCCCTCATCTCGTCAAAGCAGCTCCCAGGATTGTCCATAGGACTTCCTTCCCTTTCCCTTCCCTTCCTCCCTCCCTCCCCTTCCTTCTTCCCTTTCCTTTTTTTTGTTTCCCTTCCTTTCTTCTTGAATTTCTTTCCTTCCTTCTTTCCATTCCTTCCTTCTTTCCTTGTGTTTCCTTCCTTCCTTCCTTCCTTCCTTTCCTTTCCTTCGTCCCTCCCTTCCTTCTTTTCCCTTTCCTTTTCCTTCCTTCTTTCTTTCCTTCTTCCCTTTCCTTCCTTTCCTTCCTTCCTTCCTTCCTCCCGTCTTGCATTTCCTTCCCTCCTCCCTCCCTCCTTTTCCTTCTTTCCTTCCTCCCTCCCTTTCCTTTCCCTTTCTTTGTCCCTCCCTTCCTTCTTTTCCCTTTCCTTCCTTCCTTCCTTCCCTCCCTCCCTTCTTTTCACTTCCTTCCTTCTTCCCTTTCCTTCCTTTCCTTCCGCCTTGCATTTCCTTCCTCCCTCCTTTTCCTTCCTTCCTCCCTCCCTCCCTCCTTCCTTTTCACTTCCTTCATCCCTTCCTTCCTTCCCTCCCTCCCCTCCCTTTTCACTTCCTTCCTTCCTTTCCTTCCTTCCCTCCCTTCCATCCTTCCTTCTTCCCTTTCCTTCCCGCCTTCCTCCCTCCCTCCTTTTCCTTCCTTCCTTCCTTCTCCCTCCTTCCTTCCTTCCTTCCTTCTTCCCTTCCTTCCTTCTCCTTCCTTCCTTCCTTCCTTCCCTCCCTCCCTCACTTCCCTCCCTCCCTTCCTTTCCTTCTCCTTCCTTCTTTCCTTCTTCCTTCCTTTCCTCCCTTCCCAACAGGAAAATCCCCCGCCCACTTCCTGTCTCACCTCCTCTCCACTTCCTGCCGGAGGTCCTGCCACTCCTGGAGGGACTTCACCTCCCTCATCTCGTCAAAGCGCTTCAGCAGCTCCCAGGATTGTCCATAGGACTTCCTTCATTCCTTCCTTCCTTTCCTTCTTGCATTTCCTTCCTTCCTTCCTTCCTCCCTTCCCTCCCTTCTTTTCACTTCCTTCTTTCCTTTCCTTCCTTCTTGTGTTTCCTTCCTTCTGTCCTTCTTTCCGTCCTTCCTTCCTTTCCTTCCTCCCTTCCCTCCCTCCCTTTTTTTCACTTCCTTCTTTCCTTCCTTCTTGCATTTCCTTCCTTCCTTCCTACATCCCTTCCTTCTTGCATTCCTTCTTGCATTTGCTTCCTTCCTTCCTTCCTTCCTCCCTCCCCTTCCTTTCTTCCTTTCCTTTCCCTCCTTCCTTCTTTTCCCTTTCCTTTTCTTTTATTCCTTCTTGCATTTCCTTCCTTCCTTCCATTCCTCCCTTCCTTCTTCCCTTCCCTTTTCTTCTTTTCCTTTCCCTTCCTTCCTCCTTCCCTCCTTCCTTCCTTCATCCCTTCCTTCTCTGCTTCCTTCCTCCCTTTCCTTCCTTCCTTCGTTCCTTCCTCCCTCCCTTCTTTTCACTTCCTTCTTTCCTTCTTCCTTAAACCCGCCCACTTCCTGTCTCACCTCCTCTCCACTTCCTGTCGGAGGTCCTGCCACTCCTGGTGGGACTTCAGCTCCCTCATCTCGTCAAAGCGCTTCAGCAGCTCCCAGGATTGTCCATAGGACTTCCTCCCTTCTTCCCTCCTCCTTCCTTCCTTCCCTCCCTCCCTCCTTCCTTCCTTCCTTCCTTCTTTCCTTCCTTCCTTCCTCCCTTCCCTCCCTCCCCTTCCTTCTTTTCCCTTTCCTTTTCCTTCCTTCTTGCATTTCCTTCCTTCCATCCTTCCTTCCTTCTTTCCTTTCCTTTCCTTCCTTCCTTCCTCCCCTCCCTTCTTTTCACTTCCTTCCTTCTTTCCTTTCCTTCCTTCTTGCATTTCCTTCCTTCCTTCCTTGCTCCTCAGCTTCCTTCCTTCCTTCTTTCCTTCCTTGCTCCTCAGCTTCCTTCCTTCCTTCCTTCTTTCCTTCCTTCCTCCTCGGCTTCCTTCCTTCCTTCCTTCCTTGCTCCTCAGCTTCCTTCCTTCCTTCTTTCCTTCCTTCATTCTCCTTCCCTTCCTTCCTTCCTTCCTTCCTCCCTCCCCTCCCTTTTCACTTCCTTCCTTCCTTCCTTCCTTCCTTCCTTCTTCCTTTCCTCCCTCCCTTCCCCCCCAACAGGAAAAGAACCCCGCCCACTTCCTGTCTCACCTCCTCTCCACTTCCTGTCGGAGGTCCTGCCACTCCTGGTGGGACTTCACCTCCCTCATCTCGTCAAAGCGCTTCAGCAGCTCCCAGGATTGTCCATAGGACTTCCTTCCTTCCTTCCTTCCTCCCTCCCTCCCCTTCCTTCTTTTCCCTTTCCTTTTCCTTCCTTCCTTCCTTTCCTCCCTTCTTTTCACTTCCTTCTTTCCATTCCTTCCTTCCGCCTTGCGTTTCCTTCCTTCCTTCCTTCCTTTTCTTCCTTTTTGCTATTCCTTCCTTCCTTCCTTGCTCCTCAGCTTCCTTCCTTCCTTCTTTCCTTCCTTCCTCCTCAGCTTCCTTCCTTCCTTCCTTGCTCCTCAGCTTCCTTCCTTCCTTCTTTCCTTCCTTCATCCCTTCCTTCCCCTTCCCTTCCTTCCTTCTCCTTCCTTCCTTCTTCCCTTCCTTCCCCTTCCTTCCTTCCTTCCTCCCTCCCTCCCCTCCCTTCTTTTCACTTCCTTCCTTCTTTTTCCTTTCCTTCTTTCTTGCATTTCCTTCCTTCCTTGCTCCTCAGCTTCCTTCCTTCCTTCTCCTTCCTTCCTTCATCCCTTCATTCCCCTTCCTTCCTTCCTCCCTCCCCTCCCTTCTTTTCACTTCCTTCCTTCTTTTTCCTTTCCTTCTTTCTTGCATTTCCTACCTTCCTTCCTTCCTTGCTCCTCAGCTTGCTTCCTTCCTTCTTTCCTTCCTTGCTCCTCAGCTTCCTTCCTTCCTTCTTTCCTTCCTTCATTCTCCTTCCCTTCCTTCCTTCCTTCCTTCCTCCCTCCCCTCCCTTTTCACTTCCTTCCTTCCTTCCTTCCTTCCTTCCTTCTTCCTTCCTTCCCTCCCTCCCTTCCCCCCAACAGGAAAATCCCCCGCCCACTTCCTGTCTCACCTCCTCTCCACTTCCTGCCGGAGGTCCTGCCACTCCTGGTGGGACTTCAGCTCCCTCATCTCGTCAAAGCGCTTCAGCAGCTCCCAGGATTGTCCATAGGACTTCCTTCCTTCCTTCCTTCCTCCCTCCCTCCCCTTCCTTCTTTTCCCTTTCCTTTTCCTTCCTTCCTTCCTTTCCTCCCTTCTTTTCACTTCCTTCTTTCCATTCCTTCCTTCCGCCTTGCGTTTCCTTCCTTCCTTCCTTCCTTTTCTTCCTTTTTGCTATTCCTTCCTTCCTTCCTTGCTCCTCAGCTTCCTTCCTTCCTTCTTTCCTTCCTTCCTCCTCAGCTTCCTTCCTTCCTTCCTTGCTCCTCAGCTTCCTTCCTTCCTTCTTTCCTTCCTTCATCCCTTCCTTCCCCTTCCCTTCCTTCCTTCTCCTTCCTTCCTTCTTCCCTTCCTTCCCCTTCCTTCCTTCCTTCCTCCCTCCCTCCCCTCCCTTCTTTTCACTTCCTTCCTTCTTTTTCCTTTCCTTCTTTCTTGCATTTCCTTCCTTCCTTGCTCCTCAGCTTCCTTCCTTCCTTCTCCTTCCTTCCTTCATCCCTTCATTCCCCTTCCTTCCTTCCTCCCTCCCCTCCCTTCTTTTCACTTCCTTCCTTCTTTTTCCTTTCCTTCTTTCTTGCATTTCCTACCTTCCTTCCTTCCTTGCTCCTCAGCTTGCTTCCTTCCTTCTTTCCTTCCTTGCTCCTCAGCTTCCTTCCTTCCTTCTTTCCTTCCTTCATTCTCCTTCCCTTCCTTCCTTCCTTCCTTCCTCCCTCCCCTCCCTTTTCACTTCCTTCCTTCCTTCCTTCCTTCCTTCCTTCTTCCTTCCTTCCCTCCCTCCCTTCCCCCCAACAGGAAAATCCCCCGCCCACTTCCTGTCTCACCTCCTCTCCACTTCCTGCCGGAGGTCCTGCCACTCCTGGTGGGACTTCAGCTCCCTCATCTCGTCAAAGCGCTTCAGCAGCTCCCAGGATTGTCCATAGGACTTCCTTTCCTTTTCCTTCCTTCCTTCTTGCATTTCCTTCCTTCTTTTCCCTTTCCTTTTCCTTCCTTCTTTCCTTTCCTTCCTTCTTGCATTTCCTTCCTTCCTTCCTTGCTCCTCAGCTTCCTTCTTTCCTTCTTTCCTTCCTTGCTCCTCAGCTTCCTTCCTTCCTTCTTTCCTTCCTTCATCCCTTCCTTCCCCTTCCTTCCTTCCTTCCTTCATTCCTCCCTCCCCTCCCTTTTCACTTCCTTCCTTCCTTCTTTCCTTCCTTCTTGCATTTCCTTCCTTCCTTGCTCCTCAGCTTCCTTCTTTCCTTCCTTGCTCCTCAGCTTCCTTCCTTCCTTCCTTTCCTCCTCAGCTTCCTTCCTTCCTTCCATCCTTCCTTCCTTCTCAGCTTCCTTCCTTCCTTCTTTCCTTCCTTCATCCCTTCCTTCCTTCCTCCCTTCCTCCCTCCCTCCCCTCCCTTCTTTTCACTTCCTTCCTTCCTTCTTTCCTTTCCTTCGTTCTTGCATTTCCTTCCTCCCTCCCTCCCCTCCCTTCTTTTCACTTCCTTCCTTCCTTCTTTCCTTTCCTTCCTTCCTTCCTTGCTCCTCAGCTTCCTTCCTTCCTTTCCTTCCTTCCTCCTCAGCTTCCTTCCTCCCTCCCTCCCTTCTTCCCTCCCTTCCTCCTTCCTTTCCTCCCTTCCCCCCCAACAGGAAACCCCCCGCCCACTTCCTGTCTCACCTCCTCTCCACTTCCTGCCGGAGATCCTGCCACTCCTGGTGGGACTTCAGCTCCCTCATCTCGTCAAAGCGCTTCAGCAGCTCCCAGGATTGTCCATAGGACTTCCTTTCCTTTCCCTTCCCTTCCTCCCTCCCTCCCTCCCCTTCCTTCTTCCCCTTCCTTTTTTTCGTTTCCCTTCCTTTCTTCTTGAATTTCTTTCCTTCCTTCTTGCATTCCCTTCCTTCCTTCCTTCCATCCTCCCTGCCCTCCCTTTTCACTTCCTTCTTTCCATTCCTTCCTTCTTTCCTTCTTGTGTTTCCTTTCCTTCCTTCCTTTCCTTTCCTTCATCCCTCCCTTCCTTCTTTTCCCTTTCCTTTTCCTTCCTTCTTTCTTTCCTTCTTCCCTTTCCTTCCTTTCCTTCCTCCCTTCCTTCCGTCTTGCATTTCCTTCCCTCCTCCCTCCCTCCTTTTCCTTCTTTCCTCCCTCCCTCCCTTTCCTTTCCCTTTCTTTGTCCCTCCCTTCCTTCTTTTCCCTTTCCTTCCTTCCTTCCTTCCCTCCCTCCCTCCTTTTCCTTCCTTCCTTCTCCCTCCTTCCTTCCTTCCTTCCTTCTTCCCTTCCTCCCTCCCCTCCCTCCCTTCTTTTCACTTCCTCCCTCCCCTCCCTCCCTTCCTTTCCTTCTCCTTCCTTCCTTCTTTCCTTCTTCCTTCCTTTCCTCCCTTCCCCCCAACAGGAAAAGAACCCCGCCCACTTCCTGTCTCACCTCCTCTCCACTTCCTGCCGGAGATCCTGCCACTCCTGGTGGGACTTCAGCTCCCTCATCTCGTCAAAGCGCTTCAGCAGCTCCCAGGATTGTCCATAGGCCGCCCGGCTGGCCAGATCCTGGATCTCCTGGCGCCGCCGCAGATCCTCCTGGGGGAGGAGGACCGAGGGGAGGACTAGGTTGGGGTGGCCGCCGGGGGAGGAGAGCTGGAGGACCCGGGATCTCCAGATCCTCCAGGAGAGCCTCAAGAGGAAGACCTGGAGGTGCTTGGAGGATCCTCCTGAGATCTCCAGACCCTCCAAGAGATCCTCAAGATCTGGAGATGTTGAGGGATCCTCCAAAGACCTCCAGATCCTTCGAGGGTTCCTCAAGAGGAAGATCTGGAGAGGTTTGGAGGATCCTCCAAGAGATCCTCAAGAGGAAGACCTGCAGATGTTGAGGGATCCTCCCAAGGTCTGCAGATCCTCCAAGAGATCCTCTCTAGATCTTCCTATTGAGGATGTTTGGAGGATCCTTCAAAGATCTCCAGATCCTTCAAGGGTTCCTCAAGAGGAAGATCTGGAGATGTTTGGAGGATGGTCCCCAGGCTGCCCGGCAGGCCAGATCCTGGATCTCCTGGCGGCGGCGCAGATCCTCCTGGGGGAGGAGGACCGAGGGGAAGACTAGGTTGGGGTGGCCGCCGGGGGAGAAGAGCTGGAGGACACGGGATCTCCAGATCCTCCAGGAGATCCTCAAGAGGAATATGTCCAGATCCTCCAAGAGATCCTCAAGAGGAAGACCTGGAGGTGTTTGGAGGATCTCCTGAGATCTCCAGGCCCTCCAAGGGATCCTCAAGGTCTGGAAATGTTGAGGGATCCTCCAAAGATCTCCAGATCCTTCAAGGGTTCCTCAGGAGGAAGATCTGGAGATGTTTGGAGGATCCTCCAAAGATCTCCAGATCCTCCAAGGGATCCTCAAGAGGACGATCCGGAGATGTTTTAGGATCCTCCAAAGATCTCCAGATCCTCCAAGGGATCCTCAAGAGGAAGATCTGGAGGAGGACCGAGGAGAAGGCATGTTTTGGTGGCCACCAGGTGGAGAAGACCTGGAGGATCTCCAGATCCTTCAACCGTTCCTCACCAGGAAGATCTGGAGATCTTTGGAGGGACAACCAACCCCTCCACCTCCTCCCACCCTTCCTCCCCCGCAAAATCCCCAGATCTTTGGAGGATCTCCACCTCCTTCCTCCCCAGGAAGATCTCCAGATCTTTGGTGGATCTCCAGCTCCTCCCACCCTTTCTCCCCCGCAAGATCTCCAGATCTTTGGTGGATCACCAGCTCCTTCCTCCCCAGGAACACCGGAGATCTTGGAGGATCTCCATATCCTTCTCCAGATCCTTCAACCCTTCCTCCCCCAAACACCTGGAGATCTTTGGTGATCTGGTGGAGATCTTTTGAGGGACCCCCAACCTCCACCCTCTCCGCCTCCTCCCACCCTTCCTCCCCCGCAAGATCTCCAGATCTTTGGCAGATCTCCACCTCCTTCCTCCCCCGCAAGATCTCCAGCTCCTCCCACCCTTCCTCCCCCGCAAGATCTCCAGATCTTTGGTGGATCACCAGCTCCTTCCTCCCCAGGAACACCGGAGATCTTGGAGGATCTCCATATCCTTCTCCAGATCCTTCAACCCTTCCTCCCACCAACACCTGGAGATCTCTGGTGATCTGCTGGAGATCTTTTGAGGGACCCCAACCTCCACCCTCTCCGCCTCCTCCCGCCCTTCCTCCCCCCGCAAGATCCCCCGATCCCGGGAGATCCCCTCACCTCGCCCTCCGCCGCCCGGATCCGGTCGTAGAGGCGCAGGATCCCCTCGATCCCGGGGCCCTTGGGGGCGGGGGCTTCCGGCTCGCTGGGCGGATCCCTCCGCTTCTCGGGGCGCTGAGGGATCGAGAGAGAGAGGGATCGGGTGAGAGGAGGGTGGAGGCTCAGGATACGGGGCAGCGGTTTGATTGACAGGAGGGTAGGATAGGAGACAAGGATAGGATAGGATAGGATAGGATAGGAGACAAGGATAGGATAGGAGGATAGGATAGGATAGGATAGGAAACAAGGAGACAAGGATAGGATAGGATGTTAGGATAGAAGGATAGGATAGGGAACAAGGATAGGATAGGATAGGAAGAAAGGATAGGGTAGGAGACGAGGATAGGATAGGATGTTAGGATACGACTGGACAGGAGGATAGGATAGCATTGGACAGGATAGGATAGAAGGATAGGATAGGAGACAAGGATAGGATAGGAGGATAGGACAGGAGACAAGGATAGGATAGGATGTTAGGATACGACTGGACAGGAGGATAGGATAGGATTGTATTGGATAGAAAGATAGGACAGAAAGATAGGATAGGAGACAAGGATAGGATAGGAGGATAGGATAGGATAGGATAGGATAGGATAGGAGACAAGGATAGGATAGGATAGGATAGGAGGATAGGATAGGATAGGATAGGATGTTAGGATACGACTGGACAGGAGGATAGGATAGGAGGATAGGATAGGATAGGAGACCAGGATAGGATAGGAGGATGGGAGACAAGGATAGGATAAGAGACAAGGATAGGATAGGAGGATAGGATAGGAGGAAAGGATAGGAAAGGAGACAAGGATAGGATATGATGTTAGGATACGACTGGACAGGAGGATAGGATAGGTTTGTATTGGATAGAAAGATAGGACAGAAAGATAGGATAGGAGACAAGGATAGGATAGGAGGATAGGATAGGATTGGATAGGAGGATAGGATAGGATAGGATAGGAGACAAGGATAGGATAGGATAGGATAGGATAGGAGGATAGGATAGGATAGGATGTTAGGATACGACTGGACAGGAGGATAGGATAGGTTTGTATTGGATAGAAAGATAGGACAGAAAGATAGGATAGGATAGCATTGGACAGGATAGGAGGATAGGATAAGAGATGAGAGGATAGGATAGGAGACAAGGATAGGATAGGAGGATAGGATAGGATAGGATAGGAGACAAGGATAGGATAGGAGGATAGGATAGGATAGGCTAGGATAGGAGACAAGGATAGGATAGGAGGATAGGATAGGATAGTATAGGATAGGAGACAAGGATAGGATAGGAGGATAGGATAGGATAGGATAGGATAGGAGACAAGGAGAGGATAGGATGTTAGGATACGACTGGACAGGAGGATAGGATAGCATTGGACAGGATAGGATAGGAGGATAGGATAGGATAGGAGATGAGAGGAGAGGAGAGGATAGGATAGGCTACAAAACCAGGATAGGAGACAAGGATAGGATAGGAGGATAGAATAGGAAACAAAGATAGGATAGGAGGGTATGATAGAATAGGAAACCAGGATGGGAGTCAAGGATAGGATAGGAGGTTAGGATACGATTGGACAGAAGGATAGGATAGGAAACAAGGATAGGATAGGATAGGAGGATAGGGTAGGAGACAAGGATAGGATAGGATAGGAGAGGAGAGGAGAAAAGGATAGGATAGGAAACAAGGATAGGATAGGACAGAAGGATAGGATAAGATAGGAGACAAGGATAGGATAGGAGGATAGGATACCAGAGGATAGAAGGAAAGGAAACCAGGATAGGATAGGTGGAGAGGATAGGAAACAATAGGATACAATAGGACAGAGATAGGATAGGAAGCAAGGATAGGATAGGATAGGATAGGATAGGATAGGATAGGAAAGGATAGGAGGATAGGATAGGAAACAAGGATAAGAGACAAGAATAGGGTAGGATAGGATAGGATAGGACAGAGATAGGATAGGAAACCAGGATAGGACAGGAGAATAGGATAGGAGGACAGGATAGGAGACAAGGATAGGATAGGAGGGTAGGATAGGATAGGATAGGATAGGATAGGATAGGATAGGATAGGAGACAAGGAGAGGATAGGATAGGATAGGATAGGATAGGATAGGAGGATAGGATAGGAAACCAGGATAGGAGACAAGGATAGGATAGGAGGATAGGATACGATAGAAGGATAGGATATGATGATAGGATAGGATAGGATAGGATAGGAGGATAGGATACGATACGATAGGATAGAAGGATAGGATAGGATAGGAAACAAGGATAGGATAGGAGGATAGGATAGGATAGGATAGGATAGGATAGGATAGGATAGGAGGATAGGAAACAAGGATAAGAGACAAGAATAGGGTAGGATAGGATAGGATAGGATAGGATAGGATACAATAGGACAGAGATAGGATAGGAAACCAGGATAGGAGACAAGGACAGGATAGGATAGGATAGGATACCAGGATAGAAGACAAGGATACGATAGAAGGATAGGACAGAAGGTTAGGATAGGATAGGAGACAAGGATAGGATAGGAGGATAGGATACCATAGGACAGAAGGCTAGGATAGGAAACCAGGATAGGATAGGGTGGGATAGGATACCAGGATAGGAGACAAGGATAGGATACGATAGAAGGATAGGACAGAAGGATAGGATAGGATAGGATAGGAAACAAGGATAGGATAGGAGGATAGGATACCATACGATAGGAGACAAGGATAGGATAGGAGACCAGGACAGCCCACCCCCCACCCCCCACAGGGGGGGGGCCTTACCTGCGCGACCCCCGCCCCTTCCGCCCGGGGGGCGGGGCCTCGGCCCGGCGACGCTCCGGGGGGCGGGGCTTCGGGGAGGGCCGCCTCCCCCCGGGCCGAGCCCTCCGGCGTCTCCGCCTCCTCCTGGCGAGGGGATTGGCCGATCCGGCCCAGGATCCATCCCGCCTGGGGGGAGAGCAAGGGGGGGGAGCGGTGGGCTTCCAAGATGTCCTGGGGGCGAGAGGAATTAAGGGTAATAATAATAATAATAGTAATATTAATAATGATAAGAAGCAAGCTGTTTGGTGCTTTTAATAATAATAATAATAATAATAATAATAATAATAATAATAATAGTAATAGTAATAATAGTAATATTAATAATAGTAATAGTAATAATAATAATAGTAATAATGATAGTAATAATAATAATAATAGTCATCATAATAGTCATCATAATAATAATAATAGTCATAATAGTAGTAGAAATCAACAAGGTCCTTGAAGAGTGTCAATAATAAGAAGAATAAGAAGACCAATAATAATAATAGTAATAATAGAAACCAACAAGGTGAGTGTCTAATAATAATAATAATAATAATAATAATAATAATAATAGCCAACAAGGTGAGTGTCAGTAATAATAATAGAAGCCAACAAGGTCTTTCATAATAATAATAATAATAATAATAGTATTAATGGTATTAATAGAAACCAACAAGGTGAGTGTCTTTCATCATAATAATCGGAATAAGAATAAGAATAAGAATAAAAGCCAACAAGGTGAGTGTCTCTCATAATAATAATAATAATAATAATAATAATAATAATAGAAACCAACAAGGTGAGCATCTATAATAATAATAATAATAATAATGATAATAATAAAAGCCAACAAGGTGAATGTCTATAATAATAATAATAATAATAATAATAATAATAATAATAATAGTATTAATAGTAATAATAATAATAGAAACCAAGAAGGTGAGCATCTATAATAATAATAATAATAATGATAATAATAATAGTGATAATAATAATAATAATAATAATAAAGCCAACAAGGTGAATGTCTATAAAAATAATAATAATAGTATTAATAGTAATAATAATAATAGAAACCAACAAGGTGTCTATAATAATAACAATAATAATAATAATAAAGCCAACAAGGTGAATAATAATAATAATATTAATAATAATATTAATAATAATAATAATAAAGCCAACAAGGTGAATAATAATAATAATAATATTAATAATAATATAATAATAATAGAAGGCAACAAGGTGAATAATAATAATAATAATAATAGAAGGCAACAAGGTGAATAATAATAATAATAATAATAATAATAATAATAATAATAGAAGGCAATAAGGTGAATAATAATAATAATAATAATAATAATAGAAGGCAACAAGGTGAATAATAATAATAATAATAATAATAATAATAATAATAATAATAATAGAAGGCAACAAGGTGAATAATAATAATAATAATAATAATAATAATAATAATAATAATAATAATAATAATAGAAGGCAACAAGGTGAATAATAATAATAATAATAATAATAATAATAATAATAATAATAATAGAAGGCAACAAGGTGAATAATAATAATAATAATAATAATAATAATAGAAGGCAACAAGGTGAATAATAATAATAATAATAATAATAATAATAATAATAATAATAATAATAATAGAAGGCAACAAGGTGAATGTCTATAAAAATAATAATAATAGTATTAATAGTAATAATAATAGAAACCAACCAGGTTAATAATCATCATCATCATCATCATCATCAGCCAAACAAGCCCCTTGGTCCCTCCTTCACTGAGGGGGGAGGGGCGGGAGCCGATCGATCGATTCCCAATCAATCCGATCGATTAGGCTCCCCATTCATTTCCATTCAATTCCTGAGGGGAAGATATTTTTTCCTCACCTCGCCCAGCTCGGCGCTCCAGTCCGGCCCGTAGCGCAGCCGCCCCTTCCCGCTGGCCCGCAGCGCCGCCAGCGCCGGCCCGCGGAGCCGCTGCGACTCCATGCCGCTCCGAGGCTTCGGAAACGGCCCGAAAAACGACTAGGCCGCGTTTCCTAGGCGACAGCCAATGAGAAGCGCCCGGAGGAGGGAGCAAGGGGGAGGGACGGGCAGTCATAGGCCAAAGGGGCTGTCACTCAGAGGGCGGATGGGAAAAAGGCCCAAAGCCAGACTAGGCCGCGTTTCCTAGGCGACAGCCAATGAGAAGCGGGCGGGAGGCGGAGGGACGGGCAGTCCCGCCCTCTGATAGGCGGAACGGGCTGTCACTCAAGGATACAGGAGGGCCCTCGCTTTCCTCTCGAAAAAGGCCCGAAGCCCGACTAGGCCGCGTTTCCTAGGCGACAGCCAATGAGGAGCGGCCGGAGGAGGGAGCAAGGCGGAGTGACGGGCAGTCATAGGCCCAAAGGGCTGTCACTCAAGGGCAGAGGCCGGATGGGAAAAAGACCCTAAGCACGACTAGGCCGCGTTTCCTAGGCGAGAGCCAATGAGAAGCGGGCGGGAGGCGGAGGGACGGGCAGTCATAGGCCAAAGGCGCTGTCACTCAAGGGCAGAGGCCGGATGGGAAAAAGGCCGAAAGCACGACCAGGCCGCGTTTCCTAGGCGACAGCCAATGAGAAGCGGCCGGAGGAGGGAGAAAGGCGGAGTGACGGGCAGTCATAGGCCAAAGGGGCTGTCCCTCAAGGGCAGAGGCCGGACGGGAAAAAGGCCCGAAGCGCGACTAGGCCGCGTTTCCTAGGCGACAGCCAATGAGAAGCGCCGGGAGGCGGGAGCGACGGGCAGTCCCGCCCTCTCATAGGCCGAAGGGGCTGTCACTCATGGGCATAGGCGGGCTCGGAAAAGGCCCGAAGAACGACTAGGCCGCGTTTCCTTAGGCAACCGCGACGCCGGGCCGGAAGCGGCGGAGCTTGCAGCCAATGAGAAGCGTCCGGAGGCGGGCGCAAGGCGGAGTGGCGGGCCGGTCGGCCTATGAGAGGGGCAGGACTGCTTCTTCCCGTCGAGAGCGGGAAGGTGAGGCCCGCCTATGACGTTGAAGGACAGCCGGTTGGGCCTATGAGCGACCCGGACTGCTTTCCCTCATCGGCGAGACCCCGCCCAAGGCTGATTGACAGCCGCGCAGGCCTATGAACGCGCGGCCTGCTCCTTGTCGCCCATAGCGGGAGGGTGAGGCCCGCCTGCGACGTCGAGTGACAGGCCGTCCGGCCTATGAGAGGGCCGAACGGCTTTCCCGCGTCTGAGAGACCCCGCCCCGCGCTCACTGGCAGGCCGTCCGGCCTATGAGCGGGCGGTATTCTTTTCCCGCCACCCCGAGGCCCCGCCCGATGTTGAATGACAGCCGCACTCGACCAATGAGAGGGCGGGACTGTTTTCCCTCATTGGCGAAGCGGCCTATGAACGGGCGGCATACTTTATGTCGTCGTTAAAAGGGAAGGGGAGGCCCGGCTATGACGTTGAGTGACAGCCCGCTTGGCCTATGAGAGGGCCGAGCGGCTTTCCCGCGTCGGAGAGACCCCGCCCCGCGCTGACTGACAGGCCGTTTGGCCTATGAACGGGTTAGAGCCAGTCCAAGTGGCAGCAGGGCCCGCCTATGACGTTGAGTGACAGGCCGCCAGGCCAATGAGAGGGCGGGAAGCTTCTTTTTCGTTTTAGGCGGGAAGGGGAGGCCGGCCTATGACGTTGAGTGACAGCCGCGCTGGCCAATGAACAGGCGGGATGCTTCTTCTCGTCGTTAGGGGAAGGGGAGGCCCGCCTATGATGTTGAGTGACAGCCGCGCTGGCCAATGAACAGGCGGGATGCTTCTTGTCGTCGTTAGGGGAACGGGGAGGCCCGCCTATGATGTTGAGTGACAGGCCGTTAGGCCAATGAGAGGGCGGGAAGTTTCTTTTTCGTCTTAAAGGGGAAGGGGAGGCCCGCCTATGACGTTGAATGACAGCCGCGCTGGCCAATGAACAGGCGGGATGCTTCTTGTCGTCGTTAGGGGAACGGGGAGGCCCGCCTATGATGTTGAGTGACAGGCCGTTAGGCCAATGAGAGGGCGGGAAGCTTCTTTTTTCGTCTTAAGGGGAAGGGGAGGCCCGCCTATGACGGTGAGTGACAGGCCGTTAGGCCAATGAGAGGGCGGGAAGTTTCTTTTTCGTCTTAAGCGGGAAGGGGAGGCCCGCCTATGACGGTGAGTGACAGGTCGTTCTTCCAATGAGTGACCCGGACTGCTTTCCCGCAATAATTTTCAGTTTGCAAATACAATAATTTTCAGTTTGAAAATGCAATCATAATAAGTTTGCAAATGCAATAATTTCAATTGCAACTTCCTTCCTTTTTTTTTGCAAAGTTTGCAAATGCAATAATTTCAATTACATCTTCCTTGCTGTTTGTTGCAAAGTTTGCAAATGCAATAAAAATAAGTTTGCAAATGCATAATAAGTTTGCAAATGCAATAATTTCCATTGCATCTTCCTTGCTTTTTTTTTGCAAAGTTAGCAAATGCAATAATTTTCAGTTTGCAAATGCAATAATCATAAGTTTGCAAATGCAATTATTTCCATTGCATCTTCCTTGCTGTTTGTCGCAAAGTTTGCAAATGCAATACTTTGGCAAATGCAATAGTTTTCAGTTTGCAGATGCAATAATTTTAAGTCTGCAAGTGCAATAATTGTCAGTTTGCAAATGCAATTATTTCAATTGCATCTTCCTTGCTTTTTTTGCAACGTTTGCATATGCAATAATAATAAGTTTGCAAATGCAATAATTGTCAGTTTGCAAATGCAATCATCATAAGTTTGCAAATGCAATTATTTCAATTGCATCCTCCTTGCTTTTTTGCAAAGTTTGCAAATGCAATCATTTTTAGTTTGCAAATGCAATAAAAAAAGTTTGCAAATGCATAATAAGTTTGCAAATGCAATTATTTCCATTGCATCTTCCTTGCTGTTTGTTGCAAAGTTTGAAATGCAATAATTTGGCAAATACAATCATTTGGCAAATGCAATAAAAATAAGTTTGCAAATGCAATAATTTCCATTGCATCTTCCTTGCTTTTGGTTGCAACGTTTGCAAATGCAATCATTTGGCAAATGCAATAATTGTCAGTTTGCAAATGCAATAATTGTCAGTTTGCAAATGCAATCATTTTCAGTTTGCAAATGCAATCATTTTCAGTTTGCAAATGCAATCATCATAAGTTTGCAAATGCAATCATCATAAGTTTGCAAATGCAATTATTTCAATTGCATCTTCCTTGTTTTTTGTTGCAAAGTTTGCAAATGCAATCATTTGGCAAATGCAATCATTTTCAGCTTGCAAATGCAATCATTTTCAGTTTGCAAATGCAATAATTTTCAGTTTGCAAATGCAATCATAATAAGTTTGCAAATGCAATAATATCAATAATATCAATTGCATCAATAATATCAAACTATTGCATTTGCAAACATTGCAAAAAAAAGCAATGAAAATGCTATTGAAATTATTGCATTTGCAAACTTATGATGATTGCATTTGCAAATGTTGCAAAAGAGAAGCAAGGAAGATGCAATTGAAATTATTGCTTTTGCAAACTTATTATGCATTTGCAAACTTATTTTTATTGCATTTGCAAACTGAAAATTATTGCATTTGCCAAATGATTGCATTTGCAAACTTTGCAACAAACAGCAAGGAAGATGCAATGGAAATAATTGCATTTGCAAACTAATGATGATTGCGTTTGCAAACTGGAAATTATTGCATTTGCAAACTGAAAATTATTGCATTTGCCAAATGATTGCATTTTGCAAACTTTGAACAAACAGCAAGAAGGATGCAATGGAAATAATTGCATTTGCAAACTTATGATGATTGCGTTTGCAAACTGAAAATTATTGCATTTGGCAAATGATTGCATTTGCAAACTTTGCAACAAGCAGCAAGGAAGATGCATTGGAAATTATTGTATTTGCAAACTTATGGTGATTGCATTTGCAAACTGGAAATTATTGCATTTGCAAACTGAAAATTATTGCATTTGCCAAATGATTGCATTTGCAAACGTTGCAACAAACAGCAAGGAAGATGCAATGGAAATAATTGCATTTGCAAACTTATGATGATTGCATTTGCAAACTGAACATTATTGCATTTGCAAACTGAAAATTATTGCATTTGCAAACTGAACATTATTGCATTTGCCAAATGATTGCATTTGCAAACTTTGCAACAAACAGAAAGGAAGATGCAATGGAAATTATTGTATTTGCAAACTTATTATTATTGCATTTGCAAACTTTGCAAAAATAGGAAGGAAGATGCAATGGAAATAATTGCATTTGCAAACTGATTATGATTGCATTTGCAAACTTTGCCAAAAAAAAAAAAAAGCAAGGAAGATGCAATTGAAATTAATTTTAAAAATGCAATTGAAATTATTGCATTTGCAAACTTAGCAAAAAGAAAGCAAGGAGGATGCAATTGAAATTATTGCATTTGCAAACTTTGCCAACAAAAGCAAGGAAGATGCAATGGAAATAATTGCATTTGCAAACTGATTATGATTGCATTTTTGCAAACACCAGGAAGTTTGCAAATGTCGAAAAATAACCAGTTTTGCAAGGGCGTCGAAAGTTGCACCGGAGGAATGTGGACGGTGCAACTTTTGCAGGGCTGGGTCGGGTTCGACTCTCGGAAAGGGATTCGAACGCAGGTCTGACCGGCCGCCTATTCGCTTCCTGGTTGCCGGGCAGAATGGCGGAGAGTCCGGAGATCCAGCTCTTTGTGAAGGTGAGATAGGAAGGAAAGGAAAGGAGAGTAGAGTAAAAAGTAAAGTAAAGAGTAAAGTAAAGAGTAAAGTAAAGTAAAAAAGTAAAGTAAAGTAAATAAGTAAAGCAAAGCAAAGCAAAGCAAAGTAAAGTAAAGTAAAGTAAAGTAAATAAGTTAAGATAATATAAGAGAAGATAAGGTAGTAAATATAGGATAGGATAGGATAGGATAGGATAGTAAATATAATATAATATAATATAGTATAGTATAGTATAGTAAAAATATAAGATGATAAGATAAGATAAGATAAGATAAGATAAGATAAGATAAGATAGTAAAGTAAAGTAAGTATAGTATAGTATTTAGTATTTAGTATTTAGTATTTAGTATTTAGTATTTAGTATTTAGTATTTAGTATTTAGTATTTAGTATTTAGTATAGTAAATATAGTATAGCATTTAGTATTTAGTATTTAGCATTTAGCATTTAGCATTTAGTATAGTATAGTATAGTAAGTATAGTATATTATAGTATAGTATTTAGTGTTTAGTATTTAGTATTTAGTATTTAGTATTTAGTATTTAGTATAGTAAATATAGTATAGTATTTAGTATTTAGTATTTAGTATTTAACCTTTAGTATTTAGCATTTAGTATAGTATAGTATAGTATAGTATAGTATAGTATAGTATAGTATAGTATAGTATAGTATAGTATAGTATAATGTTTAGTGTTTAGTGTTTAGTGTTTAGTATTTAGTATTTAGTATTTAGTATTTAGTATTTAGTATTTAGTATTTAGTATTTAGTATTTAGTATAGTAAATATAGTATAGTATTTAGTATTTAGTATTTAGTATAGTAAATATAGTATAGTATTTAGTATTTAGTATAGTAAATATAGTATAGTATTTAGTATTTAGTATAGTATAGTATAGTAAGTACAGTATAGTATAGTACAGTTAGTATAGTATACTTAGTATAGTATAGTAAATATAGGGTAGGGTAGGATAGGATAGTAAATATAGTATGGTATGGTATGGTAAGGTAAGGTAAAGCAAAGATGATAATATAAGATAGTGTAGTGTAGTGTAGTATAGTAAATATAATAAAGTAAGTGGTATGTATAGGATAGGATAGGATAGGATAGGATAGTAAATATATAATAGGATAGGATAGTAAATATAATATAATATAGTATAGTATAGTATAGTATAGTATAATAAATATAGGATAGGATAGGATAGTAAATATAATATAGTATAGTACAGTACAGTATAGTAAGTACAGTACAGTACAGTACATTATAGTATAGTATAGTAAAGATAGTATAGTATAGTATAGTATAGTATAGTATAAGTACAGTACAGTATAGTATTTAGTATTTAGTATTTAGTATATTAAGTACAGTATATTATAGTTAGTATAGTATAGTAAATATAGGATAGGATAGGATAGTAAATATAGTATAGTAAATATAGTATGGTAAATATAGTATGGTTAATATGGTATGGTATGGTATGGTATGGTATGGTATGGTATGGTATGGTAAGGTAAAGTAAAGTAAAGTAAAGTAAAGTAAAGTAAAGATGATAATATAAGATAGTGTAGTGTAGTGTAGTGTATTATAGTAAATGTAATAAAGTAAATAGTATAGTATAGTATAGTATAGTATAGTATAGTATAGTATAGTATAGTATAGTATAGTATAGTATAGTATAGTATAGTATAGTATAGTATAGTTAGGATAGGATAGTACAGTAAATATAGGATAGGATAGGATAGGATAGGATAGTAAATAGTATAGTATAGTATAGTATAGTATAGTATAGTATAGTATAGTATAGTATAGTATAGTATAGTACAGTGTAGTATGGTTAGTATAGTTAGTACCGTATATGAAATATAGGATATGATAGGATAGTAAATATAGGATAGGATAGGATAGTAAATATAGTAAGTATGGTATGGTATGGTATGGTATGGTAAGGTACGGTAAAGTAAAGATGATAATATAAGATAGTGTAGTGTGGTGTGGTGTGGTGTAGTATAGTATAGTACAGTATAGTATGGTTAGTATAGTTAGTACTGTATATGAAATATAGGATAGGATAGGATAGTAAATATAGGATAGGATAGGATAGGATAGGATAGGATAGGATAGGATAGGATAGGATAGGATAGTAAATATAGTAAGTATGGTATGGTATGGTATGGTATGGTATGGTATGGTATGGTAAGGTAAGGTACGGTAAAGTAAAGATGATAATATAAGATAGTGTAGTGTAGTATAGTCAAAATAGTATAGTATAGTATAGTATAGCATAGTATAGTATAGTAAATATACAATAGAATAGGATAGGATAGGATAGTAAATATAGTATGGTATGGTAAGGTAAAGTAAAGATGATAATATAAGA
>NC_135674.1:123797-158797 GCF_964188315.1 Podarcis muralis
TCGGAAACTCCCAGGCTCTGTGGTTTAACCCACAGCGCCAACCGCGTCCCTTCTTTCCAACCTTTGACCCCTAGTTAAAAACTTTGTGGCCTTCTTTACTCCAACTCCCAATTGTCCAGCTTCTTGCGCATCTGGCTAGAAGTAGCATTTTCATTAGTGAAAACATCTCATAAAGAGATTTGCCCCCAGCTGCCACCTCAGGTATGCCTTGCAGGGCATCCCAAAACAAAACTGTATTCCTGACCCAGGGCTTAGGGGAATTAGGGTTAGGGGATAGACTATAATTTTTTGGAAGCCTGTTTATTCTAACAGTGGAGTTGGTGAAGGAAACGGCAGACTGATCCTGGTGTAAGCGCAGGAGACTTGGGTCCCATCCCAACGCTCACCCTCTCAAACCCAGAGGATCCCTGGACAATTTGGCTCCTACCGTTCTCTGTATGGGTGTTGCTCCTCTTCCAGGCAGGTGCTGAACGTGGGATGAAGGCCTTGTCTGTCATGATTAGGGAAGGAAGACAGATTAGGGGGGAGAAGGCAGAGCGTTCTCTGCCTCTCCCCCTTCTGCCCAGAAGTGAGTGCAGGGAAGCCCACTCATTTCAGAAACCCTCATTTTCCCCCACCCTTTTCGTTCCCCCACCATGCATACGTAGGCTTGTGCCCCAAACATAAGGTTGATAATAAATCCACAAAATCTAACATTAAAGAACGAAGCACAGAGAATTATCAGTGGGCCCAATTTCTTCCAGATTAACTGAAAGAGTAGGGGTTAAGAGGCACCCATCGTTTGTACTCTCATTTACTCCACAAACTACTGTTTCTTCATTCTCAAGCACATTACTAAGTATCATTATACTGCATACATATCTATATCTGGAAGGGACCCCAAAGGTCATCCAGCCCAGCCCACGGCAAGGCAGGAATATGCAGGAGAAAAACAACCAACCTTGGTTGCGCTGCCAGTGTTGCCCTATGAAAGGGCACTTTTAGGGCACCTTTAAGGCACTTTAAACTGCAGCTGCAAGCTGTGCCATGAAGCACCCCTTGCCACCCCCTTTTCCTGACTGGGAGCGGAGGAGGTGCTGCTTACAGTCTCCCCAGGAGCATTTCAACAGTCAGGAGGAGGCCTGAAGCCTTCGGGGGGATGGTACATCTGCTAAGAACATTTATGCCTCCAGAAAAGGAAACAACCATGAACCTGCTCTAAAGGAATGCTCATGACTGTATAAGTGCTTTTCTTTAAAACACACCTCTCAACGTTACAAACTGCTGCAAATTTCCAAAATGCATACAAATACGTGCCAGTGTTTGTCAATGTAAATGATTCAACTGGCTTTGGGTTTTGGCCCCTCTTGCAGGGGCTCAGCCCACTTAGTCTCCTGCCATTGGGGCTCCCAGCCTAGCTGCAAGGCGGGGGACAGGCTTAAATCTCTACAAAGTTGAATTTTAATGACTGACACACACAAACACCCCCCCCCCCAAACTGCATTAAGACATTACTAAATGCAAGGGTTTCTATTTCTGGAGAGACCGTGGGAAATTGAATCTCCCTGACCATCAAGGAATAGAGATTGTTCTCTAGGAGGTTGCCAGGGTTACAGGTGTGAGGATAGGAAAAGAGACACCGCAACCAAAGAGACTCCAAACCACCTTTGGAGAAGGCAGGCTGCACCTCTGGAAAGGACTAACGGTCTTACCGATTTAGACAGATAGCTAGGTATTTCCCAACATTCCCTTTGCTCCTTGCTGCTAAGAAGCTTTTCCGGTGGATGGAAGTGGACTTAGGCAGATGTGACATTCGGCATTAAGGAATAAGGCAGAGCCCATGCAGGCAACCCATCTTTTTCCACTGCTGCCTTGCCTCTTTCTCTTCTCTTTGCTTTCGCTGCCACGCTGCTGGGCGAAGCAGGTGTTTGGTTAAAGGAACTGTTTGGAGCAAGAATTCAGCACGACGCAGACACCAGAGAAACAACAGGGGGCAGATTTTATTCAGAACTGAAAGTGGGGTCCGTGTAAAAACAGGCACAGGGTCTACCAAGCTCAAATTAAAGTGAAGGAATAATAAGGGAGCTCACAGGAAGTGAGGCGACTTTCCTATCATACAACTAACTTTAAGGAACACTATTTCTCTTGTTTCTGAAGCCCTTTCCAAAGAATAATGATAGTATATAAACCTCTGGAAGGGACCCCAGGGGTCATCCAGTCCAACCCGCTGCATCGCAAGAACATGCAGGAGTCCCTTACGGGGAACAATCCTGCAACCTTGGTTGTGCAGCAAATGTTGCCCTCTTAAATGGCACTTTAAAGTTTGCTTGGGTATAGCTTAGGGATCCACACCACCCCTACATCCTCCCTGGGAGCGTTTCAACTGTCAGGGGGAGGCCCTGACCGCTAACCCCGACCCTAATAATGACCCAGACCCCAACGCCTACACTTACAACAGCAGACTTAAAACTTCTGACCTTTGTTAAAGGCAAAAGGACCCCTGACCATTAGGTCCAGTCACAGACGACTCTGGGGTTGTAGCCCTCACCTCGCTTTACTGGCCGGCATACAGCTTCCGGGTCATGTGGCCAGCAGGACTAAGCCGCTTCTGGCGAACCAGATCAGCGCACGGAAATGCCGGTTACCATCCCGCCAAAGTGGTACCCATTTATCTACTTCCACTTTGGCGTGCTTTCAAGCTGCCAGGTTGGCAGGAGCAGGGAACAAGCAACGGGAGCTCACCCCATCGCGCAGATTCGAACTGCCGACTTTCTGATCGCCAAGTCCTAGGCTCTGTGGTTTAACCCACAGCGCCACCCGCATCCCGTAACTTAAAAAGATGCTATTTCTGTTTATGCTTTCTGAAGCACATTCCAAAAGAATCCTATGATGGTGTATATTTCTACATCTGGAAGGGACCTCAAGGGACATCCAGCCCAGCCCACTGCAAGGCAGGAATATGCAGGAGAAGCACCACCAACCTTGGTTGTGCTGTCAGTGTTGCCCTATGAAAGGGCACTTTTAAGGCAATTTAAGCTGCAGCTACAAGTTGCGCCATGAAGCACCCCTTCCCATCCCCTTTTCCTGACTGGGAGCAGAGGAGGTGCTGCTTACAGTCTCCCCAGGAGCATTTCAACAGTCAGGAGGAGGCCTGAAGCCTTCGGGGGGGATTGTACATCTGCTGAGAACATTTATGCCTCCAGAAAAGGAAACAACCATGAACCTCCTCTAAGGGAATGCTCATGAGTATATAAGTGCTTTTCTTTAAAACACCTCTCTTAACATTACATACTGCTGCAAATTTCCAAAATGCATACAAATACGTGCCAGTGTTTCTCAATGTAAATGATTCAACTGGCTTTGGGTTTTGGCCCCCGTTGCAGGGGCTCAGCCCACTTAGTCTCCTGCCATTGGGGCTCCCAGCCTAGCTGCATGGCGGGGAACAGGCTTAAATCTTTGCAAAGTTGAATTTTAATGACTGACACACACAAACACCCCCCCCCAAACTGCATTAAGACATTACTAAATGCAAGGGTTTCTATTTCTGGAGAGACCGTGGGAAATTGAATCTCCCTGACCATCAAGGAATAGAGATTGTTCTCTAGGAGGTTGCCAGGGTTACAGGTGTGAGGATAGGAAAAGAGACACCGCAACCAAAGAGACTCCAAACCACCTTTGGAGAAGGCAGGCTGCACCTCTGGAAAGGACTAACGGTCTTACCGATTTAGACAGATAGCTAGGTATTTCCCAACATTCCCTTTGCTCCTTGCTGCTAAGAAGCTTTTCCGGTGGATGGAAGTGGACTTAGGCAGATGTAGCATTCGGCATTAAGGAATGAAGCAGAGCCCATGCAGACAACCCATCTTTTTCCACTGCTGCCTTGCCTCTTTTTCTTCTCTTTGCTTTCGCTGCCACGCTGCTGGGCGAATCAGGTGTTTGGTTAAAGGAGCTGTTTGGAGCAGGAATTCAGCACGACGCAGAGACCAGAGAAACAACAGGGGGCAGATTTTATTCAGAACTGAAAGTGGGGTCCGTGTAAAAACAGGCACAGGGTCTACCAAGTTCAAATTAAAGTGAAGGAATAATAAGGGAGCTCACAGGAAGTGAGAAAGGGTTTCTGAAGCCCTTTCCAAAGAATAATGATGGTATATAAACCTCTGGAAGGGACCCCAGGGGTCATCCAGTCCAACCCGCTGCATCGCAAGAACATGTAGGAGTCCCTTACGGGGAACAATCCTGCAACCTTGGTTGTACAACAAATGCTGCCCTCTTAAATGGCACTTTAAAGTTTGCTTGGGTATAGCTTAGGGATCCACACCACCCCTACATCCTCCCTGGGAGCGTTTCAACTGTCAGGGGGAGGCCCTGACCGCTAACCCCGACCCTAATAATGACCCAAACCCCAACGCCTACACTTACAACAGCAGACTTAAACTTTTGACCTTTGTTAAAGGCAAAAGGACCCCTGACCATTAGGTCCAGTCACAGACGACTCTGGGGTTGTAGCCCTCACCTCGCTTTACTGGCCGGCGTACAGCTTCCGGGTCATGTGGCCAGCAGGACTAAGCCGCTTCTGGCGAACCAGATCAGCGCACGGAAATGCCGGTTACCATCCCGCCAAAGCGGTACCCATTTATCTACTTCCACTTTGGCGTGCCTTCAAGCTGCCAGTTTGGCAGGAGCAGGGAACAAGCAACGGGAGCTCACCCCATCGCGCAGATTCAAACTGCCGACTTTCTGATCGCCAAGTCCTAGGCTCTGTGGTTTAACCCACAGCGCCACCCGCATCCCGTAACTTAAAAGAATGCTATTTCTGTTTATGCTTTCTGAAGCACATTCCAAACAATCATATGATGCTGCATATATATCTATATCTGGAAGGGACCCCAAGGGTCATCCAGCCCAGCCCACTGCAAGGCAGGAATATGCAGGAGAACCACCAACCTTGGTTGTGCTGTCAGTGTTGCCCTATGAAAGGGCACTTTTAAGGCAATTTAAGCTGCAGCTGCAAGTTGCGCCATGAAGCACCCCTTGCCATCCCCTTTTCCTGACTGGGAGCGGAGGAGGTGCTGCTTACAGTCTCCCCAGGAGCATTTCAACAGTCAGGAGGAGGCCTGAAGCCTTCGGGGGGATTGTACATCTGCTGAGAACATTTATGCCTCCAGAAAAGGAAACAACCATGAACCTGCTCTAAGGGAATGCTCATGAGTATATAAGTGCTTTTCTTTAAAACACCTCTCTTAACGTTACAAACTGCTCCAAATTTCCAAAATGCATACAAATACGTGCCAGTGTTTGTCAATGTAAATGATTCAACTGGCTTTGGGTTTTGGCCCCTCTTGCAGGGGCTCAGCCCACTTAGTCTCCTGCCATTGGGGCTCCCAGCCTAGCTGCATGGCGGGAAACAGACTTAAATCTTACACAGTTGAATTTTAAGGACTTACACACACAAACACACCCCAAAACTGCATTAAGACATTACTAAATGCTAGGGTATCTATTCTTGGAGAGACCGTGGGAAAGTGCAATCTCCCTGACCATCGAGTAATAGAGACTGTTCTCTGGGAGGTTGCCATGGTTACGGGTATGAGGATAGGAAAAGAGACACTTCAACCAGCTGGATGAGCTGAAATCCACCTTTGGAGAAGGCAGGCTGCGCCTGTGGAAAGGACCAGGCCTTGCGGAGGTGTAGGGACTGTGCGGTCTTACCCACTTAGAGAGATAGCTAGGTATTTCCCAACGTTCCCTTTGCTCCTTGCTGCTAAGAAGCTTTTCCGGTGGATGGAAGTGGACTTAGGCAGATGTTGCATTCGGCATTAAGGAATAAAGCAGAGCCCATGCAGGCAACCCATCTTTTTCCACTGCTGCCTTGCCTCTTTCTCTTCTCTTTGCTTTCGCTGCCACGCTGCTGGGCGAATCAGGTGTTTGGTTAAAGGAGCTGTTTGGGACTTGTCTCAAAAGAATCCCTTTCCACCTCTCACCCCACAAGGCAGCAGCAGGAGGGCACCTCTTCTCCCTCCCTCTGTCAGGCAAAACGTCCCCCTTCCTTCTCCTCCCCCTTTTTCGGAGCAGGAATTCAGCACACCCCATAGAGACCTGAGAAATAACGGGGGGGGGGGGGGCTGAATAGGGGTCCGTGTAAAAACAGGCACAGGATCTGCCAAGCTCCAATTAACGGGCAAGGAATAATAAGGGAGCTCACGGGAAGTGAGGCTACTTTCCCATCATACAACTAACTTTCAGGAACACTATTTCTCTTTCATCATTCTGAAGCCCTTTCTAAAGAATAACGATGGTATGTAAACCTCTGGAAAGGACCACAAGGGTCATCCAGTCCAAACCGCTGCAACGCAGGAACATGCAGGAGTCCCTTATGGGGAAAAACCCTAACATCTTGGTTGTGGAGCTAATGTTCCTCTCTTAAATGGCATTTTGAAGGCTACTTCAGGGATCCCCACCTCTCCTGCAGCTGCAAGTTCAGCCAGGAAGCCAACATGGCTATCCACTATTCTTGACTGGGAACATAGGAAGTGCTGCTTACATCCTCCCTGGGAGCATTAAGATAAAGGGACCCCTGACCATTAGGTCCAGTCACGGACGACTCTGGGGTTGCGCGCTCATCTCGCTTCACTGCACGACAGAGCCGGCGTACAGCATGACTAAGCCGCTTCTGGCGAACCAGAACAGCGCACGAAAATGCCATTTACCATCCCGCCAGACTGGTACCCATTTATCTACTTGTACTTCGAACTGCTAGGTTGGCAGGAGCAAGGACCCTGCAAAGGGAGCTCACTCCGTCGCGGGGATTCAAACCGCCAACCTTCTGATCGCCAAGACCTAGGCTCTGTGGTTTAACCCACAGCTCCACCTGCATCCCGTAACTTAAAGGAATGCTATTTCTGTTTCCTCTTTCTAAAGCCCATTCCAAAGAATCATATGAAGGTGTATATATCTATCTGGAAGGGACACCAAAGGTCATCCGGCCCAGCCCACGGCAAGGCAGGAATATGCAGGAGAAGCACCACCAACCTTGGTTGTGCTGTCAGTGTTGCCCTATAAAATGGCACTTTTAAGGCACTTTAAACTGCAGCTGCAAGTTGTGCCATGAAGCACCCCTTGCCACCCCCTTTTCCTGACTGGGAGCAGAGGAGGTGCTGCTTACAGTCTCCCCAGGAGCATTTCAACAGTCAGGAGGAGGCCTGAAGCCTTCGGGGGGATTGTACATCTGCTGAGAACATTTATGCCTCCAGAAAAGGAAACAACCATGAGCCTGCTCTAAGGGAATGCTCTTGAGTGTATAAAGTGTTTTTTGTTTAAAACACCTCTCTAAACGTTACAAACTGCTGCAAATTTCCAAAATGCATACATATGTGCCAGTATTTGTCAATGTAAATGATTCAACTGGCTTTGGGTTTTGGCCCCCATTGCAGGGGCTCAGCCCACTTAGTCTCCTGCCATTGGGGCTCCCAGCCTAGCTGCATGGCGGGGGACAGTCTTAAATCTTTGCAGTTGAATTTTAAGGACTGACACACACGAACACACACCCCAAAACTGCATTAAGAGATTACTAAGGGTTTCTATTTTTAGAGCGACCGTGAGAAAATACAATCTCCCTGACCACCGAGGAATAGAGACTGTTCTCTGGGGGGTTGCCAGGGTTACGGGTGTGAGGAGAGGAAAAGGGACACTTCAACCAGCTGTTTTGAGCTGAAATCCACCTTTGGAGAAGGCTGCGCCTGTGGAAAGGACCAGGCCTTGCGGAGGTGTAGGGACTGTGCGGTCTTACCCACTTAGAGAGATAGCTAGGTATTTCCCAACGTTCCCTTTGCTCCTTGCTGCTAAGAAGCGTTTCCGGTGGATGGAGGTGGACTTAGGCAGATGTAGCATTCGGCATTAAGGAATAAGGCAGAGCCCATGCAGGCAACCCATCTTTTTCCACTGCTGCCTTGCCTCTTTCTCTTCTCTTTCCTTTCGCTGCCACGCTGCTGGGCGAATCAGGTGTTTGGTTAAAGGAGCTGTTTGGGACTTGTCTCAAAAGATCCCCTTTCCACCTCTCACCCCACAAGGCAGCAGCAGGAGGGCCCCTCTTCTCCCTCCCTCTGTCAGGCAAAACGTCCCCCTTCCTTCTCCTCCCCCATTTTAGGAGAAGGAATTTAGCACGGCCCATAGAGACCTGAGAAATAACAGGAAGGGGGTTAAGATTTTTTCTAGAACAGAAAGAGGGGTCCGTGTAAAAACAGGCACAGGATCCGCCAAGCTCAAATTAAAGTGAAGGAATAATAAGGGAGCTCACAGAAAGCGAGGCGACTTTCCTGTGTTAGGCTGCAACTAACTTTAAGGAACGCAACTTCTCTTTCTTCTTTCGGAAGAAGCCCTTTTCAAAGAATAATGATGGTATATAAACCTCTGGAAGGGACCCCAACGGTCATCCAGTCCAACCCGTTGCATCGCAGGAGTCCCTTACGGGGAAAAATCCCGCAACCTTGGTTGTGCAGCAAATGTTGCACTCTTAAATGGCACTTTGAAGGCTACTTCAGGGAGCCAACATGACCATCACTATTCTTGACTGGAAACAGAGGAAGTGCTGCTTACATTCTTCCTGGGAGCATTTCAACAGTCAGGGGGAGGCCCTGACCCCTAAGCCTAACCCCAAGCCTCTCCACACTAGATTTATATTTGTGAGCATGCAAGCAGGTAAACCAAGGGTTAGGGGGTTGCCCCAGTATCTCCTTGCCAGGAACTGGAGGGTGATCATCAGCAATGGAGGCAGAGCTAACTAGTTCACCCCTTCTCTTCCCATCCCTGAGTTCACATCAGGGGTGAGGAACTTGCAGTCCATCTGATGTTTATGGACTCCAACTCTGATGATAGGAAGCAATCCCTTTTTCCGATTTGATCCCAGAATGTCCCACTTTTCCTTAGGTAAAGGTAAAGGGGCCCCTGACCATTAGGTCCAGTCGCAGATGACTCTGGGGTTGCAGCGCGCATCTCACTTTACTGGCCAAGGGAGCCGGCGTACAGCTTACGGGTCATGGGGCCAGAAGGACTAAGCCACTTCTGGTGAACCAGAGCAGCGCACGGAAACACCGTTGACCTTCATGCCGGAACGGTATCTATTAGTCTACTTGCACTTTGACGTGCTTTCGAACTGCTAGGTGGGCAGGAGCTGGGACCGAGCAACGGAAGCTCACCCCATCGTGCGGATTCGAATCGCCGACCTTCTGATCCGCAAGTCCTAGGCTCTGTGGTTTAACCCACAGCGCCACCTGCGTCCATTCTTTCTGACCTTTGACGCCTAGTTAAAAACTAGACTTTCCGTGGCCTTCTTTACTCCAACCACAAATTGTCCAGGTTGATTTGCATCTGGCTAGAAGTAACATTTTCATTAGGGAAAGCATCTCATAAAGAGATTTCTCTGCACCTGCGGCCTCAGGTGTGCATTGCAGGACAGTCCCAATACAAAACTATCTTCATGACCCAGGGGTTAGGGGAATTAGGGTGAAAAGACTATACTTTTTAGGAAGCCTGTTTATCCTGACATTGGTGTTGGTGAAGGAAACCATAGACTGATCCTGGTGAAAGCGCACTGGTTTAGGAGGCAGCGGTCCCATCCCAACGCTCACCCTCTCAAACCCAGAGGATCCCAGGACAATTTGTCTCCTACAATTCTCTGTATGGGTGCTGCTCCTCTTCCGGGCAGGCGCTGAAGGTGGGATGAAGACCTTGTCCACCCTGATTGGGGGGGAGAACACAAAGCGTTCCCTCTATCTCCCCTTTCTGCCCTGAAGTGTGTGCAGTGAAGCCCACTCACTTCAGACACCCTCGTTTTCCCCCACCTTTTGGTTTACCATGCCTAAGTACACTTGTGCCCAAAACATAAGGGTTATAATAAATCCACAAAACTATCAGTGGACCTGATTTCTTTCAGATGAACTGAAAGAGGAGTATAAAACAGGCACCCATCGTTTGTATTGCTATGCAAGACAGAATAAAGTAGCCGGCAGGGAAGGGAAAGTGGTTGGCCATCAGACAACTAACCTGGAGGTATGTTTTACTGCTTATTCTTTGTGTTGCACTTTGCAGCTCTTAGGAATATGCAAGCGTCCCTTATGGAGATCTCCCTGCAACCTTGGTGTTCACAGTACCAAAAGGGGGTAGCATTTAACTGTTAGGTGTCACAGCCTAGTGAGGCAACATTGCCATCATAAAGGTAAAAGGACCCCTGACCATTAGGTCCTGTTGTGGCCAACTCTGCGGTTGCGTCGCTCATCTCGCTTTACTGGCCAAGGGAGCCGGTGTACAGCTTCCGGGTCATGGGGCCAGCATGACTAAGCCGCTTCTGGCGGACCAGAGCAGCGCACAGAAACGCCGTTAACCTTCCTGCCAGAGCATTTATCTACTTGCACTTTGACGTGCTTTCGAACTGCTAGGTAGGCAGGAGCAGGGACCCAGCAAAGGGAGCTTACCCCATTGCGGGGATTCGAACCGCCGACCTTCCGATCGTCAAGTCCTAGGCTCTGTGGTTTAACCCACAGCACCACCTGCGTCCGTAACTTAAAGGAATGCTATTTCTGTTTCTTGTTTCTGAAACCACCAACCTTGGTTGTGCCGTCAGTGTTGCCCTATAAAATGGCACTTTTAAGGCACTTTCAACTGCAGCTGCAAGTTGCGCCATGAAGCACCCCTTGCCATCCCCTTTTCCTGACTGGGAGCAGAGGAGGTGCTGCTTACAGTCTCCCCAGGAGCATTTCAACAGTCAGGAGGAGGCCTGAAGCCTTCGGGGGGATTGTACATCTGCTAAGAACATTTATGCCTCCAGAAAAGGAAACAACCATGAACCTCCTCTAAGGGAATGCTCATGAGTATATAAGTGCTTTTCTTTAAAACACCTCTCTTAACGTTACAAACTGCTGCAAATTTCCAAAATGCATACAAATACGTGCCAGTGTTTCTCAATGTAAATGATTCAACTGGCTTTGGGTTTTGGCCCCCGTTGCAGGGGTTCAGCCCACTTAGTCTCCTGCCATTGGGGCTCCCAGCCTAGCTGCATGGCGGGGGACAGGCTTAAATCTTTGCACAGTTGATTTTTAAGGACTGACACACACAAACACACACCCCAAAACTGTATTAAGAGATTACTAAATGCTAAGGTTTCTATTTTTGGAGAGACCGTGGGAAAGTGCAATCTCCCTGACCATCGAGGAATAGAGACTGTTCTATGGGAGGTTGCCATGGTTATGGGTGTGAGGAGAGGAAAAGAGACTTTTCAACCAGCTGTTTGAGCTGAAATCCACCTTTGGAGAAGGCAGGCTGCACCTCTGGAAAGGACCAGGCCTTGCGGAGGTGTAGGGACTGTGCGGTCTTACCCACTTAGAGAGATAGCTAGGTATTTCCCAACATTCCCTTTGCTCCTTGCTAAGAATCTTTTCCAGTGGATGGAAGTGGACTTAGGAAGATGTACCTGCCTTTTCCAATTCCAGAGATGTCTGGCAGCTGCCTTGCCTCTTTTTCTCTTTCCTTTGGCGGCCACGCTGCTGGGCGAATCAGGTGTTTGGTTAAAAGAGCTGTTTGGATCTTGTGCCCAAAGATCCCCTTTCCCCCTCTCGCCCCACAAGACGGCAGCAGGAGGGCCCTGGCACTGGCACCTTTGGGGCACTGGCATCTGGTCTCAAAAGATTCCCTCTTCTCCCTCCCTCCGTCAGGCGAAGCTTCCCCTTCTCCTTCCCTTTTTTGGGATCAGGAATTCAGAACGTCCCATAGAGACCTGAGAAATAACGGGGGGGGGGGGGACTGAATAGGGGTCCGTGTAAAAATAGGCACAGGATCTGCCAAGCTCCAATTAACGTACAAGGAATAATAAAGGAGCTCACAGGAAGCAAGGCTTCTTTCCCATCATACGACTAACTTAAAGGAACGCTATTTCTCTTTCTTCTTTCTGAAACCCTTTCCAAAGAATAATGATGGTATATAAACCTCTGGAAGGGACCCCAAGGGTCATCCAGTCCAAGCCACTGCATCACAGGAACGTGCAGGAGTCCCTTACGGGGAACCATCCTGCAACCTTACTTGTGCAGCAAATGTTGCCCTCTTAAATGGCACACCTCTCCTGCAGCTGCAAGGTCAGCCAGGAAGCCAACATGGCCATCACTATTCTGGACTGGAAACAGAGGGACTGCTGCTTACATCCTCCCTGGGAGCATTTCAACAGTCAGGGGGAGGCCCTGACCCTGATGCCTAACCCCGACCCTAACAACGACCCAAACCCCAACCGCTAGACTTACAACAGCAGACTTACAACTTCTGACCTTTGTCAAAGGTAAAGGGACCTCTGACCATTAGGTCCAGTCGTGGCCGACTCTGGGGCTGCGGTGCACATCTCACTTTATTGGCCGGCGCACATCTTCCGGGTCATGGGGCCAGCATGACTAAGCTGCTTCAGGCGAACCAGAGTAGAGCACGGAAACGCCGTTTAACCTTCCTGCCTGAGCGGTACCTATTTATCTCCTTGCACTTTAACGTGCTTTCGAACTGCTAGGTTGGCAGGAGCAGGGACCGAGCAACGGGAGCTCACCCCATCGCGCGGATTCGAACTGCCAACCTTCTGATCGGCAAGTCCTAGGCTCTGTGGTTTAACCCACAGCGCCACCCGCGTCCCTTCTTTCTGACCTTTGACCCCTAGTTAAAAACTACTTTCCGTGGCCTTCTTTACTCCAACCCCAAATTGTCCAGGTTGTTGTGCACCTGTCTAGAGGTACCATTTTCATTAGGGAAAACATCTCATAAAGAGATTTTTCTGCACTTGCGGACTCAGGTGTGAATTGCAGGGCAGTCCCAAAACAAAACTGACTTCCTGACCCCAGGGTTAGGGGAATTTGGGAATTTAGGGTATAAAGACTATACTTTTTTGGAAGCCTGTTTATTCTGACTCGTTTCTACAGTTGTGTATGCACTGCACACTGGTGTTGGTGAAGAAAACCCTCACCCCTCCATACCGAAAAGATCCCTGGACAATTTGGCTCCTACCGTTCTCTGTATGGGTGCTGCTCCTCTTCCGGGCAGGCACTGGAGGTGGGACTTTGTCCGTCATGATTAGGTAGGGAAGACAGATTAGGGGGGAGAAGGCACAGCATTCTCTCCATCTCCCCCTTCTGCCCTGAAGTGTGTGCAGGGAAACCCACTCATTTCAGAAACCCTCGTTTTCCCCCACCCTTTTGTTTTCCATGCCTAAGTAGGCTTGTGCCCGAAACATATGGGTGATAATAGATCCACAAAATCTGACATTAAGACAGCAAACCTGCGGGCCTGATTTCTTTCAGATGAACTGAGGAGTATATAACAGGCACCCATCGTTGGTATTGCTATACAAGACAGAATAAAGTAGCAGGCTGGGAAGGGGAAGTTGTTGGCCATCATACAACTAACAGGGAGGTATGATTTTCTGGTTCTGCTTTCTGTGGCACTTTGCAGCTCTTAGGAATATGCAGGCGTCCCTTATGGAGATCTCCCTGCAACCTTGGTGCTCATACTAAGCACTCACATCCTATGATGCTGCATATATATCTATATCTGGAAGGGACCCCAAAGGTCATCCAGCCCAGCCCACTGCAAGGCAGGAATATGCAGGAGAAAAACCACCAACCAACCTTGGTTGTGCTGTCAGTGTTGCCCTATGAAATGGCACTTTTAAGGCACTTTAAGCTGCAGCTGCAAGTTGCGCCATGAAGCACCCCTTGCCATCCCCTTTTCCTGACTGGGAGCAGAGGAGGTGCTGCTTACAGTCTCCCCAGGAGCATTTCAACAGTCAGGAGGAGGCCTGAAGCCTTCGGGGGGATTGTACATCTGCTAAGAACATTTAACACTATTTGTTTCTTCTCTCTAAAGCCCTTGCCATCCCCTTTTGTCCTGCCTGAAGTTCTCGGGCTGATTGCAGATATGCTAACCTCCAGGCAAAGGAAAAACCATGAGCCTACTCTGAAGACTCATAAATGTAGAAAGTGCTTTTCTTTACAGCACCTCTCTTAACACTGCAAGCTGATGCAAGTGTCCAAAAATGGTGTCAAGTTGCTGGTTTGTAAATATTAAATATTCCTACTTTATTGATCTGAATTACTCAAACGGCTTTTAGTGCTGGCCACTACAGCAGGGGCTGATCCCCATTTCTTCTGCTGCTGTTCAATTCAGAGTATCTGCTCAAAAAATCAAACAGAAAGCAATGGAGGGTTGCCATTAAGGCTGAGGCGAGAGGGCAAACTGGGTCTTCTAGACCCAAACTGGGGTTTGGATGCTCCATTAGACAAACCAGCCAGCTCTGCCTCTCTAATTCACTGGGCTTGCTTGCAAATTAATTCTCTTTTTAAATTTATGCCTCTTCCAAAACATTTATCTTAAAATTTAACGTGCAAGGGTACCACTTTTGGATCTCTGGTTAGATTATGTGGATAAATCGATAGATGAAAAATCGGTTAAAGCAATGGTTCATCTGAATAAATTAAGTTTCCAACCCATTGCTTTGTCAACTTTTGATAGCCTAACAAGAACAGGAAAAAGGAGACATACCTCACCAGCATAGGAGAAGCCAGGAGGCTCTAGCCTACCCCAATCAAATAAATAAAATTATTTAACTATATTTTTACTGGACTGTACTGTGGTGGTTACGGGGGATGAGGCCAAGCCCCACTTGGGTGGGTGCAATATATCAGGAGTGGGTTTTTTTTAAATGTTCTTATATGTTATATGTTAATGTCTTTCAATTTTTTCCCTTTTACCTTCATGACTTTTCCTCCATCTTCTCTTCTCCCTTCATCACGCGAAGTATCCTCCTCCTCCTCCTTTTCAGAACAGGAATTCAGCAGAGCAGACCTAAGAAATATCAATAATGTCCATTATTTTCACAAGAAGGGAAAGAGGGGTCCCCGTCCAAGGAGATCTATAATATTTCCAGCCCAGATTGCAGTGGAAGAAAGAATTAAGTGGGAAAGGAGCCTCCCTTCCCTAGGAGCCATCATACGGACTAACTGTAAGAAATGTGTTTTTCTTCTTTCTTCTTTCTTCATCACTTCCCCAAGAATCACATAATGGTGCATCTAGCTGGAAGGGACCCCAAGGGTCATCCAGTCCCACCCGCTGCAAGGCAGGAATCTGCGAAGGAACCACAAGGGTTCATTTAATAATAATAATAATATTAAAAATAAGAAGTGGAGGAATTGGGATCTGGAGGAATTAGCTGGTTATAAAAGCACCGCTTCAAGCAGTTTCCCAGACATTAAGGGCGGCCTGAGGGGGAAAGCAATGGAGATCTGCACTTTATTTTATATAAAGAATAAATGATTATCATTCTCACAGCCAGTTCCTCTGGAGTTGCTTCTCCCCCCAATTCCAATATATTAAAATACTATAGTGTTAAGGCTTAGGGGGGAAGAGGCCGTGTCCCCCTTGGGTGGCTGTGATTTATAATAATAATAATAATTTAACATTTAATGATATTAATAATGTATTACTCTTTCCCAGCCACCAACAGAATATTTTTTTTAAATGATAAAACGTAATATACTACAAACTTCCCTCACCCTTTTATAATAACAATAACAAAATTAATGATAATAATAATGTATTACTCTTTCCCAGCCACCAACAGAGTATTTTTTTTAAAACCGACAAAACATCATACACTACAAACTTCCCTCAACCTTTAATAATAATAACAATAATAATAATAAAATTAATGATAATAAGAACATATTACTCTTTCCCAGGCACCAAGAGTATTTTAAAATAACGATAAAACGACAAATTTCCCTCCCCCTTTTATAAGAATACCCATTACAATAATGAGAACAATGTAAAAATGAAGGATAATCCTCATTTCTTCCCCGACAGAATATTAAACAATTCGGCAAAACGTAATATATTCCAAACTTCCCTAAGCCTTCTCTAATAATAAGAATAAGAATAAGAATAATTGAAAAAGCCATGAGGATACTCCTTTACTATTATTTCCCTCCCGCTCCCAACAAGAGAGAGTCTCGAAGACTCGACCAACCTCACGCGCTTCCCTCGAGAAAATGGCGAAGGAGACGCTGAGGAGAACACGCGCCCAAGGCCTGGCCCCGCCCACAGCCCGACCTGGGATTGGCCCAAAGGCCGACCTATCGCCGTCGAGTTTACTGCTGCTGCGGCTGGGGGCGCGTGCGCGGAGCGAGGGGGTTCCTAGGGCGGCCATTTTGGACCCGGACAACGGAACTGGAAAGAGGGGGGGAGAAAGGGCAGAAGAGGCGCCATGTTGGTTGAGGGCCTTCGACGGCGATAGGTCGGCCTTTGGGCCAATCCCAGGCCGGGCTGTGGGCGGGGCCAGCCCTTTCCCGCTTTTTCTCCTGCCAGCTGTTTCTCACCTGATTCTCCTCAGCTGTTTCCCACGCCCGGGACGCCGAGGCAGTTTTGGCGCCTTTTTATTACAAGAAAGGATTCTTCGCAGGACTGTTTAAATGATTTTTATTTTTCTTATTGGAAAAGGCGTGGGGAAGTTTGCAAGACATGAAAGAGGGTAAGGATTTGCTGAAATGATTTTCTAAACGGGAATACAAAAAGGGGAGGTGTGAGGAGGTCAAGGAAAGAAGGAAATGAGCTTAAAGAGATTGAAAAATGGAGTTATTTTTAAATTTTTTCTTTCTAGTTATTAGTTTTTTCTTTGCATTTTGTATCTTTTTTATTCCTCTTTCCTATGTGTGTTTTCTAGTTTGTTAATTTTTGTTTTAATTTTCTCTATTCTGTAAACTGATGTTTTCTGTCAACTTTATTCTGCAAACTTATATTTTTTGTAAACGTTTAATAAATATTTCTTTAAAAAAAAAGAAGTTTGCAATACAGTATGTTTTGTCCCGTTTTTAATCTTCTGGGGGGAGCAGCTGGGGAAGGGGAAGAAATGAGGATTATCCTTCATTTTTAAATTGCTATCATTATAATTATAATGGTTATTCTGCTAAAGGGGTGAGGGAAGTTTGTAGTATATGATGTTTTCTCGTTTTTTTTAAAAAAAAACTCTGTTGATGGCTGGAAAATAGTAATAAATTAGTATTATTAAATGTTAAACTATTATTATTATTATTATTATTATTATTAATCACACCCACCCAAGTGGGAGACCCTAAGCCTTAGCAGGATAGTATTTTTATTTCTTGGAATTGGGGGGAGAAGCAACTCCAGAGGAACTGGCTGTGATCAGAATAATTCAAATTACTATTTATTATTTATATAAAATCAAACTTCACATCTCCATTGCTTTCCCTCTCAGGCTGCCTTTAAAACTGTATTGGAAACTGTACCTGAACAGTGTCTGGTTCAGATGAAGCACTGCTGGGTTTTGTAACCAGCTAATTCCTCCAGATCCCAATTCCTCCACTTATTATTATTACTATTATAAAATTATTATTGTTGTTGTTATTACGAAATGAACCCTTGTGGTTCCTTCGCAGATTCCTGCCTTGCAGCGGGTGGGACTGGATGACCCTTGGGGTCCCTTCCAGCTAGATGCACCATAATAATAATAATAATAATAATAATAATAATAATAAATTATATGATTCTGGGGGAAAGGGCTTCAGAAAGAAGAAACGGGAGAAAGCACATTTCTTCCAGTTAGTCATATGCTGGCTCCTTTCCCACTTGATTTTTTCTTCCACTGCAATCTGGGCTGGACATATTCTAGGTCTGCTTGGACGGGGATCCCTCTTTCCCTTCTTGTGAAAATAATGGACATTATTGATATTTCTTAGGTCTATATGCTGAATTCCTGCTCTGAAAAGGAGGAGGAGGAGGAGGAAACTTCGCGTGACGAAGGGAGAAGAGGAGGTGGAGGAAAAGTCAGCTGCAGACGTGAAGGTAAAAGGGGGGAAAATAGAAATAGAAATTAACATACAACACATAAGAACATTTTTAAACCACTCCAGTCCTGATATATCCCACCGACCCCCTAACCAGCACAGTACAGTACAGTAAAAATACAGTAAAGTGTCTTTATTTATTTGATTGGGGTAGGGCAGCACCTCCTGGCTTCCCCCGTGTTGGTGAGGTTTGTCTCCTTTTCCTTTTCTCGTTAGGCCATCTGAAGGTGACAAAGCAATGGGTGGAAAACTTAATTTCTTCAGATGAAGCATTGCTTGAAGCAGGTACCATATTTTGGGCTCCAGAGGACGCAGGTTTCCTCCCCGAAAAAGGAAGGGGAAATGTCTGTGCGTCTTATGGGGCCAAGCCAGCAAGGAGGGAGGGAGGGAAGGGGATCCATGCAGCGGATTCCCTCCTCCCAGGCTCCCTTGGAAGCAGCAAAGCGGGAGGGGAGCCCCTTACACTCGTGTCAGCAGCTCCTCTCCCACTTTCCTGCTTAAAATCTGGTGCGGTTGTGAGCGGAGGATCCATGGCTCCGCTTCCTTCCCTCCTCCGGGGTTGCTTTGAAACGGTGCAGGGGGGAAAGAGGGCAGGAAATAGATGCCGGGCAGGAAGACACAACCACCCTTGGACCACCTCAGCCTCCCAAGATTTCCTCTGAGACGGCCAGGTTAATCTCGATGGCCAGAAGAGCTGAAAACTTGCATGGGCTGTTGATTTAAAGACGAAAACATGCGCACACGTGAAATAAATCCTCCCAGGTTCCTGGACACAACCCACGCTTGATATTCACACAGGTTCCATGGGTGGCATTGGCAGCTGGAGGAGCAGCATGGTGAAAGAGCAAGTCCTGGTTTCAAGCTGAAGATCAGCTCTTTCGGGGTGGCCTCAAACAACCCTTTGGCTGCAAGGGGAATTCCCCCTCCCTTAATTCAGGATGCTAATTCAGGATGTGTCTGCCCTTTTCCCTGAGCTGAAAAAGCACCTTCAAGAGGGGGATGGGAGGCGACACAGTCGTCTTCCAGATGTGCAAAGAACCACCCTCGCCACGCTAAACGGGACAGCAAGCCTCACACAGATCTGAACCATAAATGGGAACCTAGGAACCTGACCCACTGCTCCGGTACTATTCCACTACTGGCCACACGGGGTCACTGTTTATTTCCCTATTGAGGTCTATTCCAGTACTGGCCACAGGAGGGCACTGTTTATTTTCCTATTGAGGTCTATTCCACTACTGGCCACAGGAGGGCACTGTTTATTTCCCTATTGAGGTCTATTCCAGTACTGGCCACAGGAGGGCACTGTTTATTTTCCTATTGAGGTCTATTCCAGTACTGGCCACAGGAGGGCACTGTTTATTTTCCTATTGAGGTCTATTCCACTACTGGCCACAGGAGGTCACTGTTTATTTTCCTATTGAGGTCTATTCCAGTACTGGCCACAGGAGGTCACTGTTTATTTTCCTATTGAGGTCTATTCCAGTACTGGCCACAGGAGGTCACTGTTTCTTTTCCTATTGAGGTCTATTCCAGTACTGGCCACAGGAGGGCACTGTTTCTTTTCCTATTGAGGTCTATTCCAGTACTGGCCACACGGGGTCACTGTTTATTTTCCTATTGAGGTCTATTCCAGTACTGGCCACACGGGGTCACTGTTTATTTTCCTATTGAGGTCTATTCCAGTATTGGCCACAGGAGGGCACTGTTTATTTTCCTATTGAAGTCTATTCCAGTATTGGCCACACGAGGTCACTGTTTATTTTCCTATTGAGGTCTATTCCAGTACTGGCCACACGAGGTCACTGTTTATTTTCCTATTGAGGTCTATTCCAGTACTGACCACACGGGGTCACTGTTTATTTTCCTATTGAGGTCTATTCCAGTACTGGCCACACGAGGACACTGTTTATTTTCCTATTGAGGTCTATTCCAGTACTGGCCACACGGGGTCACTGTTTATTTTCCTATTGAGGTCTATTCCAGTACTGGCCACACGAGGTCGCTGTTTATTTTCCTATTATGGGCTATTCCAGTATTGGCCACAGGAGGGCACTGTTTCTTTTCCTATTGAAGTCTATTCCAGTACTGGCCACAGGAGGGCACTGTTTATTTTCCTATTGAGGTCTATTCCAGTATTGGCCACAGGAGGGCACTGTTTATTTTCCTATTGATTTCTATTCCAGTACTGGCCACAGGAGGGCACTGTTTATTTTCCTATTGAGGTCTATTCCAGTACTGGCCACACGGGGTCACTGTTTATTTTCCTATTGAGGTCTATTCCAGTACTGGCCACACGGGGTCACTGTTTATTTTCCTATTGAGGTCTATTCCAGTATTGGCCACAGGAGGGCACTGTTTATTTTCATATTGAGGTCTATTGCAGTATTGGCCACACGAGGTCGCTGATTATTTTCCTATTGAGGTCTATTCCAGTATTGGCCACAGGAGGGCACTGTTTATTTTCCTATTGAGGTCTATTCCAGTATTGGCCACACGAGGTCGCTGTTTATTTTCCTATTGAGGTCTATTCCAGTAATTGCCACACGAGGTCGCTGTTTCTTCTCCTATTGAGGTCTATTCCAGCATTGGCCACACGAGGTCGCTGTTCCTTTTCCTATTGAGGTCTATTCCAGCATTGGCCACACGAGGTTGCTGTTTATTTTCCTATTGAAGTCTATTCCTGTAGTGGCCACACGAGGTCGCTGTTTCTTTTCCTATTGAGGTCTATTCCAGCATTGGCCACACGAGGTCACTGTTTATTTTCCTATTGAGGTCTATTCAAGTACTGGCCACAGGAGGGCACTGTTTATTTTCCTATTGAGGTCTATTCCAGTACTGGCCACAGGGGGGCACTGTTTATTTTCCTATTGAGGTCTATTCCAGCATTGGCCACACGAGGTCGCTGTTTATTTTCCTAGTGATGTCTATTCCAGTACTGGCCACAGGAGGGCACTGTTTATTTTCCTATTGAGGTCTATTCCAGTACTGGCCACAGGAAGGCACTGTTTATTTTCCTATTGAAGTCTATTCCAGTATTGGCCACACGAGGTCACTGTTTATTTTCCTATTGAGGTCTATTCCAGCATTGGCCACAGGAGGGCACTGTTTATTTTCCTATTGAGGTCTATTCCAGTACTGACCACACGGGGTCACTGTTTATTTTCCTATTGAGGTCTATTCCAGTACTGGCCACACGAGGACACTGTTTATTTTCCTATTGAGGTCTATTCCAGTACTGGCCACACGGGGTCACTGTTTCTTTTCCTATTGAAGTCTATTCCAGTACTGGCCACAGGAGGGCACTGTTTATTTTCCTATTGAGGTCTATTCCAGTATTGGCCACAGGAGGGCACTGTTTATTTTCCTATTGAGGTCTATTCCAGTACTGGCCACACGGGGTCACTGTTTATTTTCCTATTGAGGTCTATTCCAGTACTGGCCACACGGGGTCACTGTTTATTTTCCTATTGAGGTCTATTCCAGTATTGGCCACAGGAGAGCACTGTTTATTTTCCTATTGAGGTCTATTCCACTATTGGCCACAGGAGGGCACTGTTTATTTTCCTATTGAGGTCTATTCCAGTACTGGCCACACGGGGTCACTGTTTATTTTCCTATTGAGGTCTATTCCAGTATTGGCCACAGGAGGGCACTGTTTATTTTCCTATTGAGGTCTATTCCAGTATTGGCCACAGGAGAGCACTGTTTATTTTCCTATTGAGGTCTATTCCACTATTGGCCACAGGAGGGCACTGTTTATTTTCCTATTGAGGTCTATTCCAGTACTGGCCACACGGGGTCACTGTTTATTTTCCTATTCAGGTCTATTCCAGTATTGGCCACAGGAGGGCACTGTTTATTTTCATATTGAGGTCTATTGCAGTATTGGCCACACGAGGTCGCTGATTATTTTCCTATTGAGGTCTATTCCAGTATTGGCCACAGGAGGGCACTGTTTATTTTCCTATTGAGGTCTATTCCAGTATTGGCCACACGAGGTCGCTGTTTATTTTCCTATTGAGGTCTATTCCAGCATTGGCCACACGAGGTCGCTGTTCCTTTTCCTATTGAGGTCTATTCCTGTAGTGGCCACACGAGGTCGCTGTTTCTTTTCCTATTGAGGTCTATTCCAGCATTGGCCACACGAGGTTGCTGTTTATTTTCCTATTGAAGTCTATTCCTGTAGTGGCCACACGAGGTCGCTGTTTCTTTTCCTATTGAGGTCTATTCCAGCATTGGCCACACGAGGTCACTGTTTATTTTCCTATTGAGGTCTATTCAAGTACTGGCCACAGGAGGGCGCTGTTTATTTTCCTATTGAGGTCTATTCCAGTACTGGCCACAGGAGGTCACTGTTTATTTTCCTATTGAGGTCTATTCCAGTACTGGCCACAGGAGGGCACTGTTTCTTTTCCTATTGAGGTCTATTCCAGTACTGGCCACACGGGGTCACTGTTTATTTTCCTATTGAGGTCTATTCCAGTACTGGCCACACGGGGTCACTGTTTATTTTCCTATTGAGGTCTATTCCAGTATTGGCCACAGGAGGGCACTGTTTATTTTCCTATTGAAGTCTATTCCAGTATTGGCCACACGAGGTCACTGTTTATTTTCCTATTGAGGTCTATTCCAGTACTGGCCACACGAGGTCACTGTTTATTTTCCTATTGAGGTCTATTCCAGTACTGACCACACGGGGTCACTGTTTATTTTCCTATTGAGGTCTATTCCAGTACTGGCCACACGAGGACACTGTTTATTTTCCTATTGAGGTCTATTCCAGTACTGGCCACACGGGGTCACTGTTTATTTTCCTATTGAGGTCTATTCCAGTACTGGCCACACGAGGTCGCTGTTTATTTTCCTATTATGGGCTATTCCAGTATTGGCCACAGGAGGGCACTGTTTCTTTTCCTATTGAAGTCTATTCCAGTACTGGCCACAGGAGGGCACTGTTTATTTTCCTATTGAGGTCTATTCCAGTATTGGCCACAGGAGGGCACTGTTTATTTTCCTATTGAGGTCTATTCCAGTACTGGCCACAGGAGGGCACTGTTTATTTTCCTATTGAGGTCTATTCCAGTACTGGCCACACGGGGTCACTGTTTATTTTCCTATTGAGGTCTATTCCAGTACTGGCCACACGGGGTCACTGTTTATTTTCCTATTGAGGTCTATTCCAGTATTGGCCACAGGAGGGCACTGTTTATTTTCATATTGAGGTCTATTGCAGTATTGGCCACACGAGGTCGCTGATTATTTTCCTATTGAGGTCTATTCCAGTATTGGCCACAGGAGGGCACTGTTTATTTTCCTATTGAGGTCTATTCCAGTATTGGCCACACGAGGTCGCTGTTTATTTTCCTATTGAGGTCTATTCCAGTAATTGCCACACGAGGTCGCTGTTTCTTCTCCTATTGAGGTCTATTCCAGCATTGGCCACACGAGGTCGCTGTTCCTTTTCCTATTGAGGTCTATTCCAGCATTGGCCACACGAGGTTGCTGTTTATTTTCCTATTGAAGTCTATTCCTGTAGTGGCCACACGAGGTCGCTGTTTCTTTTCCTATTGAGGTCTATTCCAGCATTGGCCACACGAGGTCACTGTTTATTTTCCTATTGAAGTCTATTCAAGTACTGGCCACAGGAGGGCACTGTTTATTTTCCTATTGAGGTCTATTCCAGTACTGGCCACAGGGGGGCACTGTTTATTTTCCTATTGAGGTCTATTCCAGCATTGGCCACACGAGGTCGCTGTTTATTTTCCTAGTGATGTCTATTCCAGTACTGGCCACAGGAGGGCACTGTTTATTTTCCTATTGAGGTCTATTCCAGTACTGGCCACAGGAAGGCACTGTTTATTTTCCTATTGAAGTCTATTCCAGTATTGGCCACACGAGGTCACTGTTTATTTTCCTATTGAGGTCTATTCCAGCATTGGCCACAGGAGGGCACTGTTTATTTTCCTATTGAGGTCTATTCCAGTACTGACCACACGGGGTCACTGTTTATTTTCCTATTGAGGTCTATTCCAGTACTGGCCACACGAGGACACTGTTTATTTTCCTATTGAGGTCTATTCCAGTACTGGCCACACGGGGTCACTGTTTCTTTTCCTATTGAAGTCTATTCCAGTACTGGCCACAGGAGGGCACTGTTTATTTTCCTATTGAGGTCTATTCCAGTATTGGCCACAGGAGGGCACTGTTTATTTTCCTATTGAGGTCTATTCCAGTACTGGCCACACGGGGTCACTGTTTATTTTCCTATTGAGGTCTATTCCAGTACTGGCCACACGGGGTCACTGTTTATTTTCCTATTGAGGTCTATTCCAGTATTGGCCACAGGAGAGCACTGTTTATTTTCCTATTGAGGTCTATTCCACTATTGGCCACAGGAGGGCACTGTTTATTTTCCTATTGAGGTCTATTCCAGTACTGGCCACACGGGGTCACTGTTTATTTTCCTATTGAGGTCTATTCCAGTACTGGCCACACGGGGTCACTGTTTATTTTCCTATTGAGGTCTATTCCAGTATTGGCCACAGGAGAGCACTGTTTATTTTCCTATTGAGGTCTATTCCACTATTGGCCACAGGAGGGCACTGTTTATTTTCCTATTGAGGTCTATTCCAGTACTGGCCACACGGGGTCACTGTTTATTTTCCTATTGAGGTCTATTCCAGTATTGGCCACAGGAGGGCACTGTTTATTTTCCTATTGAGGTCTATTCCAGTATTGGCCACAGGAGAGCACTGTTTATTTTCCTATTGAGGTCTATTCCACTATTGGCCACAGGAGGGCACTGTTTATTTTCCTATTGAGGTCTATTCCAGTACTGGCCACACGGGGTCACTGTTTATTTTCCTATTGAGGTCTATTCCAGTATTGGCCACAGGAGGGCACTGTTTATTTTCATATTGAGGTCTATTGCAGTATTGGCCACACGAGGTCGCTGATTATTTTCCTATTGAGGTCTATTCCAGTATTGGCCACAGGAGGGCACTGTTTATTTTCCTATTGAGGTCTATTCCAGTATTGGCCACACGAGGTCGCTGTTTATTTTCCTATTGAGGTCTATTCCAGCATTGGCCACACGAGGTTGCTGTTTATTTTCCTATTGAGGTCTATTCCAGCATTGGCCACACGAGGTTGCTGTTTATTTTCCTATTGAAGTCTATTCCTGTAGTGGCCACACGAGGTCGCTGTTTCTTTTCCTATTGAGGTCTATTCCAGCATTGGCCACACGAGGTCACTGTTTATTTTCCTATTGAGGTCTATTCAAGTACTGGCCACAGGAGGGCGCTGTTTATTTTCCTATTGAGGTCTATTCCAGTATTGGCCACAGAAGGGCACTGTTTATTTTCCTATTGAGGTCTATTCCAGTATTGGCCACAGGAGGGCACTGTTTATTTTCCTATTGAGGTCTATTCCAGTACTGGCCACAGGGGGGCACTGTTTATTTTCCTATTGAGGTCTATTCCAGTACTGGCCACAGGAGGGCACTGTTTATTTTCCTAGTGATGTCTATTCCAGTACTGGCCACAGGAGGGCACTGTTTATTTTCCTATTGAGGTCTATTCCAGTATTGGCCACAGGAGGGCACTGTTTATTTTCCTATTGAGGTCTATTCCAGTACTGGCCACAGGAGGGCACTGTTTATTTTCCTATTGAGGTCTATTCCAGTATTGGCCACACGAGGTCGCTGTTTATTTTCCTATTGAGGTCTATTCCAGTAATTGCCACACGAGGTCGCTGTTTCTTCTCCTATTGAGGTCTATTCCAGCATTGGCCACACGAGGTCGCTGTTCCTTTTCCTATTGAGGTCTATTCCAGCATTGGCCACACGAGGTTGCTGTTTATTTTCCTATTGAAGTCTATTCCTGTAGTGGCCACACGAGGTCGCTGTTTCTTTTCCTATTGAGGTCTATTCCAGCATTGGCCACACGAGGTCACTGTTTATTTTCCTATTGAAGTCTATTCAAGTACTGGCCACAGGAGGGCACTGTTTATTTTCCTATTGAGGTCTATTCCAGTACTGGCCACACGGGGTCACTGTTTATTTTCCTATTGAGGTCTATTCCAGTACTGGCCACACGGGGTCACTGTTTATTTTCCTATTGAGGTCTATTCCAGTATTGGCCACAGGAGAGCACTGTTTATTTTCCTATTGAGGTCTATTCCACTATTGGCCACAGGAGGGCACTGTTTATTTTCCTATTGAGGTCTATTCCAGTACTGGCCACACGGGGTCACTGTTTATTTTCCTATTGAGGTCTATTCCAGTACTGGCCACACGGGGTCACTGTTTATTTTCCTATTGAGGTCTATTCCAGTATTGGCCACAGGAGAGCACTGTTTATTTTCCTATTGAGGTCTATTCCACTATTGGCCACAGGAGGGCACTGTTTATTTTCCTATTGAGGTCTATTCCAGTACTGGCCACACGGGGTCACTGTTTATTTTCCTATTGAGGTCTATTCCAGTATTGGCCACAGGAGGGCACTGTTTATTTTCCTATTGAGGTCTATTCCAGTATTGGCCACAGGAGAGCACTGTTTATTTTCCTATTGAGGTCTATTCCACTATTGGCCACAGGAGGGCACTGTTTATTTTCCTATTGAGGTCTATTCCAGTACTGGCCACACGGGGTCACTGTTTATTTTCCTATTGAGGTCTATTCCAGTATTGGCCACAGGAGGGCACTGTTTATTTTCATATTGAGGTCTATTGCAGTATTGGCCACACGAGGTCGCTGATTATTTTCCTATTGAGGTCTATTCCAGTATTGGCCACAGGAGGGCACTGTTTATTTTCCTATTGAGGTCTATTCCAGTATTGGCCACACGAGGTCGCTGTTTATTTTCCTATTGAGGTCTATTCCAGCATTGGCCACACGAGGTTGCTGTTTATTTTCCTATTGAGGTCTATTCCAGCATTGGCCACACGAGGTTGCTGTTTATTTTCCTATTGAAGTCTATTCCTGTAGTGGCCACACGAGGTCGCTGTTTCTTTTCCTATTGAGGTCTATTCCAGCATTGGCCACACGAGGTCACTGTTTATTTTCCTATTGAGGTCTATTCAAGTACTGGCCACAGGAGGGCGCTGTTTATTTTCCTATTGAGGTCTATTCCAGTATTGGCCACAGAAGGGCACTGTTTATTTTCCTATTGAGGTCTATTCCAGTATTGGCCACAGGAGGGCACTGTTTATTTTCCTATTGAGGTCTATTCCAGTACTGGCCACAGGGGGGCACTGTTTATTTTCCTATTGAGGTCTATTCCAGTACTGGCCACAGGAGGGCACTGTTTATTTTCCTAGTGATGTCTATTCCAGTACTGGCCACAGGAGGGCACTGTTTATTTTCCTATTGAGGTCTATTCCAGTATTGGCCACAGGAGGGCACTGTTTATTTTCCTATTGAGGTCTATTCCAGTACTGGCCACAGGAGGGCACTGTTTATTTTCCTATTGAGGTCTATTCCAGTATTGGCCACACGAGGTCGCTGTTTATTTTCCTATTGAGGTCTATTCCAGTAATTGCCACACGAGGTCGCTGTTTCTTCTCCTATTGAGGTCTATTCCAGCATTGGCCACACGAGGTCGCTGTTCCTTTTCCTATTGAGGTCTATTCCAGCATTGGCCACACGAGGTTGCTGTTTATTTTCCTATTGAAGTCTATTCCTGTAGTGGCCACACGAGGTCGCTGTTTCTTTTCCTATTGAGGTCTATTCCAGCATTGGCCACACGAGGTCACTGTTTATTTTCCTATTGAAGTCTATTCAAGTACTGGCCACAGGAGGGCACTGTTTATTTTCCTATTGAGGTCTATTCCAGCATTGGCCACACGAGGTCGCTGTTTATTTTCCTAGTGATGTCTATTCCAGTACTGGCCACAGGAGGGCACTGTTTATTTTCCTATTGAGGTCTATTCCAGTACTGGCCACACGGGGTCACTGTTTCTTTTCCTATTGAAGTCTATTCCAGTACTGGCCACAGGAGGGCACTGTTTATTTTCCTATTGAGGTCTATTCCAGTATTGGCCACAGGAGGGCACTGTTTATTTTCCTATTGAGGTCTATTCCAGTACTGGCCACACGGGGTCACTGTTTATTTTCCTATTGAGGTCTATTCCAGTACTGGCCACACGGGGTCACTGTTTATTTTCCTATTGAGGTCTATTCCAGTATTGGCCACAGGAGAGCACTGTTTATTTTCCTATTGAGGTCTATTCCACTATTGGCCACAGGAGGGCACTGTTTATTTTCCTATTGAGGTCTATTCCAGTACTGGCCACACGGGGTCACTGTTTATTTTCCTATTGAGGTCTATTCCAGTATTGGCCACAGGAGGGCACTGTTTATTTTCATATTGAGGTCTATTGCAGTATTGGCCACACGAGGTCGCTGATTATTTTCCTATTGAGGTCTATTCCAGTATTGGCCACAGGAGGGCACTGTTTATTTTCCTATTGAGGTCTATTCCAGTATTGGCCACACGAGGTCGCTGTTTATTTTCCTATTGAGGTCTATTCCAGCATTGGCCACACGAGGTTGCTGTTTATTTTCCTATTGAGGTCTATTCCAGCATTGGCCACACGAGGTTGCTGTTTATTTTCCTATTGAAGTCTATTCCTGTAGTGGCCACACGAGGTCGCTGTTTCTTTTCCTATTGAGGTCTATTCCAGCATTGGCCACACGAGGTCACTGTTTATTTTCCTATTGAGGTCTATTCAAGTACTGGCCACAGGAGGGCGCTGTTTATTTTCCTATTGAGGTCTATTCCAGTATTGGCCACAGGAGGGCACTGTTTATTTTCCTATTGAGGTCTATTCCAGTACTGGCCACAGGGGGGCACTGTTTATTTTCCTATTGAGGTCTATTCCAGTACTGGCCACAGGAGGGCACTGTTTATTTTCCTAGTGATGTCTATTCCAGTACTGGCCACAGGAGGGCACTGTTTATTTTCCTATTGAGGTCTATTCCAGTATTGGCCACAGGAGGGCACTGTTTATTTTCCTATTGAGGTCTATTCCAGTACTGGCCACAGGAGGGCACTGTTTATTTTCCGATTTAGGTCTATTCCAGTACTGGCCACAGGAGGGCACTGTTTATTTTCCTATTGAGGTCTATTCCAGTACTGGCCACACGAGGTCGCTGTTTATTTTCCTATTGAGGTCTATTCCAGTACTGGCCACAGGAGGGCGCTGTTTATTTTCCTATTGAGGTCTATTCCAGTACTGGCCACACGAGGTCGCTGTTTATTTTCCTATTGAGGTCTATTCGAATATTGGCCACAGGAGGGCACTGTTTATTTTCCTATCTATGTCTAACCCTAACTAGGCCCCTCAGGCACTGTTGTGACACCTCCCAGAAGGGATTTTTGGGGGGGGTCCTTCCAGCCTTCGTTCTCCGCAGGGACCACCAGAGGCGTCTAGTCTGACCCCTGAGATGCAGAGAGGGAACCCCAGAGGCATCTAGTCTGACCCCTGAAATGCAGAAATCTAGTCTAGGCCCCGCTGCCCTCAACCAACATGGCAGCGCCGCTGCCTCTTCTGCCCTTTCTTTCCCCTCCCTCTTTCCAGTCCCCTTGCCCTTCTCCAAAATGGCCGCCCTAGCAACTCCCTCGCCCAATCCAATCCTGGCGACGATAGGTGGGCCTTTGGGCCAATCCCAGGCCGGGCTGTGGGCGGGGCCAGCCCTTTCCCGCTTTTTCTCTCCCAGCTGTTTCTCAGCTGCTTCTCCTCAGCTGTTTCCCGCGCCTTTTGGGCGCCTTTTTCATCCTGGGAAACAACAATAAATTATTATTAGCATTACTTTTTAAATCATGATGATTATGATGATAAAAGGAGGCAGAGTTTGTAATATAGTATGTTTTGTGACGTTTTTAATATTCTGTGGGGAGCGGCTGGGAAAGGAGAAGAAATGAGGATTATCCTTCATTTTTAAATTGTTATCATTATAATTATAATGGTTATTCAGCTAAAAGGGTGGGGGAAGTTTGTCTCAGATGATGTTTTCTCAATTTTTAAATATTCTGTTGGTGGCTGGGAAAAATTATTATTATCACTTGTCAGGGGTTCAGGAGCAGAGGGACAGGAAAGGGAGGAATTGGAGACCGAGGGGGAGGAATCCGAGGGGGAAGTGAGCGATGAGAGCCGTCCGAGGTCTCTAAGTCTCTCCAGCGAATCAGAGGATTCACAGAAAGGGGCTCCCGTGGTCAGAGCTAGGGGGTTGCCAGAGGGAACACCTCAGGAAGGAGGGGCCAGAGGGGACTCAGAGAACAGCAGTTGGAAATCGGGACCAGCTTCCCCACCGGAGAGCAGTAGGGGGGAGGAGTCCCAAACATCGGCAGCAGGCAGCTTTCCGTCAGCGGAAGGACATGAGTCAGTGTTAGCCACGCCTGCATCAGAGAGCGAGGAAACGGTCAAAAGGAAGGTCAGGGGCAGCGCGCGCGCGCCAAGTTCAAATGTACAAGAGGGGGGCGCAATGAGCAGCCCGGAGAGGGAGCCGGGTCCCAAAGCCCGGCGAAGAGAGGGGGAGGAGTCCGAAGGGTCCGCCTCCGAGGCATCCAGGAAGGAAGGCACCCAGGGGGGTAGTAGGACCCAGAGGAGGAAGGAGAAACGTAGAAGGTGGAGTAAGGCTAGAGTCTTGAACTGGTGTACAGGGGGCGGAGACTCAGACGAGGCTTCGCTGGTCTAGGGTCTAGACGTAGAGACGCACGCTAGGGCTTGAAAATGGAAACTAAACTTCAATAAAGACTTTTGTACAGTTCTGCTGGCTAGCGTTGGTCTTCGGTGAGCTGGGACCTGGAGGCAGTCTTTGACATCACTAAATGTTAAATTATTATTATTATAATTATTATCAACCCCACCCACCCAAGTGGGACATGGCCTTAACAGCATCGTATTTTTATTTAGGGTGTTAGGGTGTTAGGGATCTGAAACAATGTATTTGTTGCGGAAATGACAGTCGACATGTTACAAATCAGATGGCTGAATGTATCCTGGTTATTCTTATCAAAGGATGAGGGAAGTTTGGAGTATATGACGTTTTCTCTTTTTTCAAAAATATCCTGCTGCTGGCTGGGAAAGAGTAATAAATTATGAATATCATTAAATGTTAAATTATTATTATTATTATTATTATTATTATTATTATTATTATTATTATTAATGTTATTATTAATCACTGCCACCCAAGGGGGACATGGCCTCTTCCCCCCTAAGCCTTAACAGTATAGTATTTTTATTTATTGGAATTGGGGGAGAAGCAACTCCAGAGGAACTGGCTCTGATAAGAATAATCATTTATTCTTTATATAAAATAAAGTGCAGATCTCCATTGCTTTCCCCCTCAGGCCGCCTTTAATGTCTGAACAATGGATTGTTCAGATGAAGCACTGCTGGGTTTTGAAATCAGCTAATTCCTCAAGATCCCAATTCCTCCATTGATGATGATGATGATGATGAAATGAACCCTTGTGGTTCCTTCGCAGATTCCTGCCTTGCAGTGGGTTGGACTGGATGACCCTTGGGGTCCCTTCCAGCTAGATGCATAATAATAATAATAATAATAATAATAATAATAATAATAATAATAATAATAATATGAGTCTGGGGAAAGTGCTTCAGAAAGAGGAAACAGGGGGGAAAGCACATTTCTTCCCGTTCGTCGTCTGCTGGCTCCTTTCCCACTTTCTTCCACTGCAATCTGGGCTGGACATATTTGATGTCTGCTTGGACGGGGACCCCTCTTTCCCTTCTTGGGAAAATAATTGACATTATTGATATTTCTTAGGTCTGAATTCCTGCTCTGAAAAGGAGGAAGAAGGGAGAAGAGGAGGTGGAGGAAAAGTCAGCTGCAGGCATAAAGGTAAAAGGTGGTGTCAGAGCTGCCCCTGGTCCCAGCTCACAAAGGACCAACGCCAGTTCCTCTTTATATACAGAAGTCTTTATTGAAGTTCATTATTGGTTTGACAGCCATGGCGCGCAGCCCTACGTCTCAAACCCTAGACCGTCAAAGCTCCATCTGAGTCTCCTCCCCCCAGACACCAGTTTAAGACCCTAGCCTTGCTCCACCTCTTCCTCTGCTCCCTTTTCCTCTGTCCGCCGGGGTTTTCCCCTTTCTGGACTCTTCTGACGCTGACTCCCCCGAGTCTTCCCCCTCCCTCCGGCGGGCTTTAGGACCTGGTTCCCAATCCGGGCTTTCTGCTGTCCCGCGCGCCTGTACATTTGAACTTGGCGCGTGCGCCCAGCCTGCCACCTTCCTTCTGACCGTTATACTGCTCCTGTCGCTGCTTGCCGGAGGAGAGGCTGACTCTGACCTATGAGACTCTTCCCCCCCACTACGCTCCGGTGGGGAAGCTGGCCCTGATTTCCAGCTACTGCTCTGGGAGTCTCCGCTGGCCCCCTGCTTCTGGTGTGTCCCCCCTGGGACCCCCCTTGCCCTGGCCATCGGCGCCCCCTTCTGGGAATCTTCTGATTCACTGGAGAGGCTCATGGAATCTCTCGGGTCACTGTCATTCTGCCCTCCGCTGCCCTCAGATTCTTCCCCTTCGCTCTCCATTTCCTCTCTCCCCTGCGCCTCTGCTCCTGAGCCCCTGAGAGGTGGAAAAATAGAAATATACACATAACACTTAAGAACATTTTAAAACAATATATCACACCGACCCCCCTAACCAGCACAGTAAAAATACAGTAAAGTGTTTTTCTTTATTTGATTGGGGTGGGGCAGCACCTCCTGGCTTCCCCCATGTTGGTGAGGTTTGTCTCCTTTTTCCTGTTCTTGTTAGCCTATCTAAAGGGGACAAAGCAATGGGTGGAAAACTTAATTTCTTCCAATGAACCATTGCTTGAACCAGATAATTGATTCTTTCACCTATAGATTTATCCACATAATCCAAGCGGAGATGAATTAGCATCCCAAAGGGGTACACTAGCACACAAATGGTAATATTTGAATTCACTGGGCATTCAAATACTTGAGGCGTCAAGTATTCACTGGGCATTCAAATACACAGCGTCCAGCTGTGCTGGGGACACAAAGGGGGTGAGGTGGCCAATTCCTGCCTGGTAGCAGGTTGGGCTGGATGACCCTTGGGGTCCCTTCCCGATATATCAAGAAGAAAGGGAAGGAGCCTTCCTGGAAGGGAGGTGTGGTTGTCGGCAGGCAGAGGGGAGCAAGGCCAGCTGACCAGCCCCAGCAGGATCGTCCCCTTCCAGCCGTCCCCCTGAGAAGACCCATCTGCCTCTGCTCCGATGTAAATCAGTGTCCCAGAGCAACACAATATGAGTATGGGGCATCTAAAACTATGAAAATGGGCCTATATATCTTGAGTTTCTGACACTGCTCAACCGCATACTCAATCAAATGCGGATGCCAAACAAATGATCTGAAGCAAGCCTGTCTCTTTCTCTCGAAGGCGTCTGCAGGGGATTTGCGCAGCCTCCCGTGGTTCTCTCGGCCTGATGCGTTTTGGGCTTGGCTGGTCCTGGAGTCTTGAAGTTGCTCTGGCCCTTTCTCCGGATCATCTTTGCAACAGCCTGGAGAGATCTCCTGTAAGTCCCCCTTCCTCTTGCATCCTAATGGGCTCCTTTGTGGTTTACATCCCTCAGGGCTGGTGTAGTAATGTCCGGGGTCTAATTCCACCACGCTCCCACCTTGTACTCATGTTCCTGCCCCTCGCCCCTCCCTCCCCTGTCCTACCTCCCAGCGGGACCAGGCTTAGAGGAATGGGGTGTGTGGAACATTCACTTTTTACAGGACAAGTGTACACATCCCAAGGGGTAGTTGCTGCCCCCACTCCCTTGTACCCGGGGAGAGCCAGAAGATGAACCCAAGGGAGAAGGTCATGCTTCCTTGTTACCGGCTGCCCCACCCTGCCAGTTGCTTCCACAAAATGCAGGCAGAAATTCCACAGGTTCAGTAGGCGGCTAAATGGTAGGCTCTGGACTCAGGCTTTCCCCCCCGAATGGCACACAGGACAACAAGAAAGTTCTCTTTTTAAAATTTATTTAAAAACAAGATTAAACAGACTTAAAAGTAGGCACATCTCTTATAACGTTTCAGACAGAAAAAATAAGAACATGGTAGAGTATTGCTAGCTAACGTCCTTACAAAATGAGAACAAGGGCAAAGTTAAAATGGTTCCAGAGTCCTCAGTTGAATCTGCATCTCAAAGACAGTAGAAATCTTCATTGCAGAGCTATTTTGGTTGCTAGAGTGCCCCTCCTCAACTGTGGCTAGAACCAGATTTTAATTTAAATAGAGGGACCAAGAGTCTGCGGTCTCCTCCCAGTATTTTTATTTTTTATTTTATTATTATTCTTATTCTGGCAGGGATCTACCGCTCTCACCCGCGGATCGACCTGTCGATGCAACAGACAAATTCCCTCTCTGCATTGACAACAGACTCTGTTTCCTGCAGAGAGCTATCATATAAAGATAATGGAATAGAAAAGGCGCAGCCTTTGAAAATCTGGGTGTAGAATTAAGATTGCTTAGATGCAGAATTTTTTATTTCGATTTTATTTTATTGCATAATGAAATGATTTTAGAATGTTGTATTATTTTATTCTTGTTAACCGTCCTGAGCTTCAGCTGGTGAGGGCGGGATATAAATAAAATTTATTATTATTATTATTATTTTTGGTAGGAAGTCATTTTGGCACAATCGAAGTAGCTCCTTCGTTGAAGTTCATATCTGTGAAGTTTGCATCTTGAAGAAGGAATATCTGGACAAGACGATCCTCTGGTATATTGCTGCTTTTCCCTCTGAACAGGGAGGATTGTGTGAAGTGCTATCGGAAGGGCTATGTGTGTGTATACATGTGTGTGTGTATGTAATGTATACATACAGCTATCCGCAGCGTGGGAAGTCCTGTGGGGAACTCCTGCAGCACTCCCCACGCTGCGGATGTCTGCCCGGCGCGAGGGGCGCTCTGCTTCAGGGTGCCCCTCGCGCCGGATGTCTGCCTGGCCCGAGGGGCGCTCTGCTTCAGGGTGCCCCTCGCGCCGGATGTCTGCCTGGCCCGAGGGGCGCTCTGCTTCAGGGTGCCCCTCGCGCCGGATGTCTGCCTGGCCCGAGGGGCGCTCTGCTTCAGGGTGCCCCTCGCACCGGGTGGCAGGCTGCCATCCGCAGCGTG
>NC_135674.1:163797-236297 GCF_964188315.1 Podarcis muralis
TTCCCACCACAAACTAGTTCTCCCTTCAAGGTCGTAGCCTCAAAGGGAACATTTCCTTTCAAAATGGAATCAGAAAAATGAATTTCACAACTTTTAGTTCAGCCCCAAATCTACCTCTAACCACTCAGTTCCAACAGCTGAGGAATGGAATTTTATCAGGAATATTTTATCTGTTTGAACTGTGTAGTTCCGCTTTGATGGCCTCGAGTCTTAGGAAGTGAGATTCATTTCTGTTCAAGGGTCTTCTTGATCTTTTGGAGCTGGAGCTTCCTTTCCATGCAGACCCTCCCCACCAATGCATTTGCTCCCACCTACTACAAACGGAGTTTGCGCCTCCAAGCCGAGTTTGGGGCTCCACTCACTGTGCGCTCATATTTCACACAGTCAGGCCATGGATCACACCCTGGCCAGCACCCAGGAGATTCCCAAAGAGAAAGAGAGAACGATGGCCTACCTGCTGAGGGAGACAGTGGTAGGCAGTTCTGGATGATGTCCTTGTTCTGTGGGCATCATTACCAAAAGCTGCTTTTCGGTGATCTCTGCAAGGAAAGAAAAAGCAGGTATGAATTTAGGCCACTAGCAGCAGCAAGAAGGAAGTATTTGGTCAAAACATGTATTTTGCAGTATATAAGCACAATTTCAGCTCATATAAGCAGGCCACCTAAAGCAACAACACAAGAACATGCAGGCAATGCAACAAAGGAGACTGCTATCAGGATCCTATATTTTGTTCACAGGGACATCTCAGAAAAAAGTTGCAGAAGGTACTAACCCCATGGTGAATAATAATAATAATAATAATAATAATAATAAGCTATTATTTATATCCCGCCCATCTGGTTGGGTTTCCCCAGCCACTCTGGGCGGCTTCCAACAAAACACTAATATACAATAACCTATAAAACATTCAAAGCTTCCCTAAACAGGGCTGCCTTCAGATGAAGGCTCCTGCATGATTTCTATCCATAAGATCCCAAAGAGTCCCAGCCATTTGTGTGTTTTCCAGCAATACTGGAAAAGTAACCCCGCTCCTCCACATGCAGCTGCTGGGTGACCTTGGGCCAGTCACACTTCTCTGAAGTCTCTCTCAGCCCCACTCACCTCACAGAGTGTTTGTTGTGGGGCAGGAAGGGAAAGGAGATTGTGAGCCGCATTGAGACTCCTTAGGGTAGTGATAAAGCAGGATATCAAATCCAAACTCTTCTACTCTTCTTCTTCAATAGAAATCCTGAACTATCTGACCAATTCCATTGGCTCTGTCCTCCTTTCCAAAGTCCTGCCCTCCAACAAAGACCCTGGCTATGCTGATGACCTGGCCCCAAGCTTCCAGGCTGAGCCAAATTTCTCAACATTTCACATTATGTGTAGTTTTAGGATTCTTCACATGAACACGAATTATGGTTTTGAGCAGACAAGTAGTGATCAGAAATCAAGGGGCTGCTGAGCCGCTTCTCATGGCATGAGGGGCCTGATCTGGGCCACAAGTTGCCCCCCCCCCCCTGATGGATGTAAACCACAAAGGAGCCCATTAGGATGCAAGAGGAAGGGGGACTTACAGGAGATCTGGAGATCTGGAGAAAGGGCCAGAGCAACTTCAAGACTCCAGGGCCAGCCAAGCCCAAAACGCATCAGGCCGAGAGAACCACGGGAGGCTGCGCAAATCCCCTGCAGACGCCTTCGAGAGAAAGAGACAGGCTTGCTTCAGATCATTTGTTTGGCACCCGCATTTGATTGAGTATGCGGTTGAGCAGTGTCAGAAACTCAAGATATATAGGCCCATTTTCATAGTTTTAGATGCCCCATACTCATATTGTGTTGCTCTGGGACACTGATTTACATCGGAGCAGAGGCAGATGGGTCTTCTCAGGGGGACGGCTGGAAGGGGACGATCCTGCTGGGGCTGGTCAGCTGGCCTTGCTCCCCTCTGCCTGCCGACAACCACACCTCCCTTCCAGGAAGGCTCCTTCCCTTTCTTCTTGATATATCGGGAAGGGACCCCAAGGGTCATCCAGCCCAACCTGCTCCCAGGCAGGAATTGGCCACCTCACCCCCTTTGTGTCCCCAGCACAGCTGGACGCTGCCCTCTTCAATGGCCCTTGGAAGGTGATTCAGGGATCCACTGAGGGATCCACCCTTCTCCTGCAGCTGCCAGTGCAGTCCCGCCATGAAGCCCCCCCTGCCATCCCCTTTGGCTGCCTGAGGTTCTTGGGGTGACTGCTCATCTGCTGACAACATTTCTACCTCCAGGCAAAACAGAAAGCAATGGAGGGTTGCCCTTCAGGCTGGGGTCTTCCAGATCCAAAGTGGGTTTTGGATCCTCCATTAGACAAATCAGCCAGCTCCCTGCCTCAAGTATTTGAATGCCCAGTGAATTCAAATATTACCATTTGTGTGCTAGTGTACCCCTTTGGGATGCTAATTCATCTCTGCTTGGATTATGTGGATAAATCTATAGGTGAAAGAATCAATTATCTGCTTCAAGCGATGGTTCATTGGAAGAAACCCTAACCCTAACCCTAACCTCACCAACATGGGGGAAGCCAGGAGGTGCTGCCCCACCCCAATCAAATAAATAAAAACACTTTGTACTGTATTTTTACTGTGCTGGTTAGCGGGGTTGGTGTGATATACTGTTTAAAGATGTTCTTAAGTGTTATATGTCAATTTCTATTTCTATTTTCCCCCCTTTTACCTTCACGTCTGCAGCTGACTTTTCCTCCACCTCCTCTTCTCCCTTCGTCAGGCGAAATTTCTTCCTCCTCCTCCTCCTTTTCAGAGCAGGAATTCAGACCTAAGAAATATCAATAATGTTGATTATTTTCACAAGAAGGGAAAGAGGGATCCCCGTTCAAGGAGATCTATAATATGTCCAGCCCAGATTGCAGTGGAAGAAAGAATCAAGTGGGAAAGGAGCCAGCAGACTACGAATGGGAAGAAATGGGCTTTCCCCCCTGTTTTTTTTTCCTGAAGCCCTTTCCCAAGAATCATATAATTTATTATTATTATTAATATTATTATTATTATGGTGCATTTAGCTGGAAGGGACCCCAAGAGTCATCCAGTCCAACTCGCTGCAAGGCAGGAATCTGTGAAGGAAGCATAAGGGTTCATTTCGTAGTAATAATAATAATAATAATAATAATAAGTGGAGGAATTGGGATCTGGAGGAATTAGCTGGTTACAAAACCCAGCAGTGCTTCATCTGACCAATCCATTGTTCAGGTACAGTTTTCAAGACATTAAAGGCGGCCTGAGAGGGAAAGCAATGGAGATCTGCACTTTATTTTATATAAAGAATAAATGATTATTCTTATCACAGCCAGTTCCTCTGGAGTTGCTTCTCCCCCAATTCCAATAAATAAAAATACTATACTGTTAAGGCTTAGGGGGGAAGAGGTCATGTCCCACTTGGGTGGGTGTGATTTATGATAATAATAATAATAATAATAATAATAATAATAATAATAATAATAATTTAACATTTAATGATACTCATAATTTATTACTCTTTCCCAGCCACCAGCAGGATATTTTTTAAAAACGAGAAAACGTCATATACTCCAAACTTCCCTCACCCTTTTAGAAGAATAAGCATGATAATTGTTGGCAAGTTTGGGGATGGGATGATAAGAATAATAATAATAATAATAATAATAATAATAATAATAATAATAATAATAATAAGGCTTTCCTTGGCCAACAATCCCTTCCTGGAGTCCCTTTTTGAGGGGAAAAGAGCTTTGGGATGGAGGAAAGTGGCAAAGGAGGGGATTTGATATGATTTTTACAGCTGCCAAGTGGATACATTCAGGCATCTGATTTGTAACATGTCGTCTGTCATTTGCGCAACAAATACATTGTTTCAGATCCAGTTTCCAAGATGCAGTTGGAATAAATAAAAATACGATGCTGTTGAGGCCATGTCCCACTTGGGTGGGTGGGGTTGATAATAATTATAATAATAATTTAACATTTAGTGATAATAATAATTTTTCCCAGCCACCAACAGAATATTTAAAAAATGAGAAAACATCATATGCGACAAACTTCCCCCACCCTTTTAGCTGAATAACCATGATAATTATAATGATAACAATTTAAAAATGAAGGATAATCCTCATTTCTTCTCCTTTCCCAGCCGCTCCCCACAGAATATTAAAAACGTCACAAAACATACTATATTACAAACTCTGCCTCCTTTTCTAATCATCATCATCATCATCATGATTTAAAAAGTAATGCTAATAATAATTTATTCTTGTTTCCCAGGATGAAAAAGGCGCCCAAAAGGCGCGGGAAACAGCTGAGGAGAAGCAGCTGAGAAACAGCTGGGAGAGAAAAAGCGGGAAAGGGCTGGCCCCGCCCACCACCCGGCCTGGGATTGGCCCAAAGGCCCACCTATCGTCGCCAGGATTGGATGGAGGGAGGGAGTTGCTAGGGCGGCCATTTTGGAGAAGGGCAAGGGGACTGGAAAGAGGGAGGGGAAAGAAAGGGCGGAAGAGGCAGCGGCGCTGCCATGTTGGTTGAGGGCAGCGGGGCCTAGACTAGATTTCTGCATTACAGGGGTCAGACTAGATGCCTCTGGGGTTCCCTCTCTGCATCTCAGGGGTCAGACTAGACGCCTCTGGTGGTCCCTGCGGAGAACGAAGGCTGGAGGGACCCCCCAAAAAAATCCCTTCTGGGAGGTGTCCCAACAGTGCCTGAGGGGCCTGGTTAGGGTTAGACATAGACAGGAAAATAAACAGTGCCCTCCTGTGGCCAATACTCGAATAGACCTCAATAGGAAAATAAACAGTGCCCTCCTGTGGCCAATACTGGAATAGACCTCAATAGGAAAATAAACAGTGACCCCGTGTGGCCAATACTGGAATAGACCTCAATAGGAAAATAAACAGTGCCCTCCTGTGGCCAATACTGGAATAGACCTCAATAGGAAAATAAACAGTGCCCTCCTGTAGCCAGTACTGGAATAGACCTCAATAGGAAAATAAACAGTGACCCCGTGTGGCCAATGCTGGAATAGCCCTCAATAGGAAAATAAACAGTGACCCCGTGTGGCCAATACTGGAATAGACCTCAATAGGAAAATAAACAGTGCCCTCCTGTGGCCAATACTGGAATAGACCTCAATAGGAAAATAAACAGCGCCCTCCTGTGGCCAATACTGGAATAGACCTCAATAGGAAAATAAACAGTGCCCTCCTGTGGCCAATACTGGAATAGACCTCAATAGGAAAATAAACAGTGCCCTCCTGTGGCCAGTACTGGAATAGCCCTTAATAGGAAAATAAACAGTGCCCTCGTGTGGCCAGTACTGCAATAGACCTCAATAGGAAAATAAACAGTGCCCTCGTGTGGCCAGTAGTGGAATAGACCTCAATAGGAAAATAAACAGTGCCCTCCTGTGGCCAATACTGGAATAGACCTCAATAGGAAAATAAACAGTGCCCTCCTGTGGCCAATACTGGAATAGACCTCAATAGGAAAATAAGCAGTGCCCTCCTGTGGCCAATACTGGAATAGACCTCAATAGGAAAATAAACAGTGCCCTCGTGTGGCCAGTAGTGGAATAGACCTCAATAGGAAAATAAACAGTGCCCTCGTGTGGCCAATACTGGAATAGACCTCAATAGGAAAATAAACAGTGCCCTCCTGTGGCCAATACTGGAATAGACCTCAATAGGAAAATAAACAGTGCCCTCCTGTGGCCAATACTGGAATAGACCTCAATAGGAAAATAAACAGTGCCCTCCTGTGGCCAATACTGGAATAGACCTCAATAGGAAAATAAACAGTGCCCTCCTGTGGCCAGTACTGGAATAGCCCTTAATAGGAAAATAAACAGTGCCCTCGTGTGGCCAGTACTGCAATAGACCTCAATAGGAAAATAAACAGTGCCCTCGTGTGGCCAGTAGTGGAATAGACCTCAATAGGAAAATAAACAGTGCCCTCCTGTGGCCAATACTGGAATAGACCTCAATAGGAAAATAAACAGTGCCCTCCTGTGGCCAATACTGGAATAGACCTCAATAGGAAAATAAGCAGTGCCCTCCTGTGGCCAATACTGGAATAGACCTCAATAGGAAAATAAACAGTGCCCTCCTGTGGCCAATACTGGAATAGACCTCAATAGGAAAATAAACAGTGCCCTCCTGTGGCCAATGCTGGAATAGACCTCAATAGGAAAATAAACAGTGCCCTCCTGTGGCCAATACTGAAATAGACCTCAATAGGAAAATAAACAGTGCCCTCCTGTGGCCAATACTGGAATAGACCTCAATAGGAAAATAAACAGTGCCCTCCTGTGGCCAATGCTGGAATAGCCCTCAATAGGAAAATAAACAGTGACCCCGTGTGGCCAATACTGGAATAGACCTCAATAGGAAAATAAACAGTGCCCTCCTGTGGCCAATACTGGAATAGACCTCAATAGGAAAATAAACAGTGACCTCCTGTGGCCAGTACTGCAATAGACCTCAATAGGAAAATAAACAGTGCCCTCCTGTGGCCAGTACTGCAATAGACCTCAATAGGAAAATAAACAGTGCCCTCCTGTGGCCAGTACTGCAATAGACCTCAATAGGAAAATAAACAGTGCCCTCGTGTGGCCAATGCTGGAATAGACCTCAATAGGAAAATAAACAGTGCCCTCCTGTGGCCAATACTGGAATAGACCTCAATAGGAAAATAAGCAGTGCCCTCCTGTGGCCAATACTGGAATAGACCTCAATAGGAAAATAAACAGTGCCCTCCTGTGGCCAATACTGGAATAGACCTCAATAGGAAAATAAACAGTGCCCTCCTGTGGCCAATGCTGGAATAGACCTCAATAGGAAAATAAACAGTGCCCTCCTGTGGCCAATACTGAAATAGACCTCAATAGGAAAATAAACAGTGCCCTCCTGTGGCCAATACTGGAATAGACCTCAATAGGAAAATAAACAGTGCCCTCCTGTGGCCAATGCTGGAATAGCCCTCAATAGGAAAATAAACAGTGACCCCGTGTGGCCAATACTGGAATAGACCTCAATAGGAAAATAAACAGTGCCCTCCTGTGGCCAATACTGGAATAGACCTCAATAGGAAAATAAACAGTGACCTCCTGTGGCCAGTACTGGAATAGACCTCAATAGGAAAATAAACAGTGACCCCGTGTGGCCAATACTGGAATAGACCTCAATAGGAAAATAAACGGTGCCCTCCTGTGGCCAGTACTGGAATAGACCTCAATAGGAAAATAAACAGCGCCCTCCTGTGGCCAATACTGGAATTAGCCTCAATAGGAAAATAAACAGTGCTCTCCTGTGGCCAATAGTGGAATAGACCTCAATAGGAAAATAAACAGTGCCCTCCTGTGGCCAGTACTGGAATAGACCTCAATAGGAAAATAAACAGTGCCCTCCTGTGGCCAGTACTGGAATAGACCTCAATAGGAAAATAAACAGTGCCCTCCTGTGGCCAGTACTGGAATAGACCTCAATAGGAAAATAAACAGTGACCCCGTGTGGCCAATGCTGGAATAGCCCTCAATAGGAAAATAAACAGTGCCCTCCTGTGGACAATGCTGGAATAGACCTCAATAGGAAAATAAACAGTGCCCTCCTGTGGCCAATGCTGGAATAGCCCTCAATAGGAAAATAAACAGCGACCTCGTGTGGCCAATGCTGGAATAGACCTCAATAGGAAAATAAACAGTGCCCTCGTGTGGCCAATACTGGAATAGACCTCAATAGGAAAATAAACAGTGCCCTGGTGTGGCCAGTACTGGAATAGACCTCAATAGGAAAATAAACAGTGCCCTCGTGTGGTCAATACTGGAATAGACCTCAATAGGAAAATAAACAGTGCCCTCCTGTGGCCAGTACTGCAATAGACCTCAATAGGAAAATAAACAGTGCCCTCCTGTGGCCAATGCTGGAATAGACCTCAATAGGAAAATAAGCAGTGCCCTCCTGTGGCCAGTACTGGAATAGACCTCAATAGGAAAATAAACAGTGCCCTCGTGTGGCCAATACTGGAATAGACCTCAATAGGAAAATAAACAGTGCCCTCCTGTGGCCAATACTGGAATAGACCTCAATAGGAAAATAAACAGTGACCCCGTGTGGCCAATACTGGAATAGACCTCAATAGGAAAATAAACAGCGCCCTCCTGTGGCCAATACTGGAATAGACCTCAATAGGAAAATAAACAGTGCCCTCGTGTGGCCAGTACTGGAATAGACCTCAATAGGAAAATAAACAGTGCCCTCCTGTGGACAATGCTGGAATAGACCTCAATAGGAAAATAAACAGTGCCCTCCTGTGGCCAATGCTGGAATAGCCCTCAATAGGAAAATAACCAGCGACCTCGTGTGGCCAATGCTGGAATAGACCTCAATAGGAAAATAAACAGTGCCCTCCTGTGGACAATGCTGGAATAGACCTCAATAGGAAAATAAACAGTGCCCTCGTGTGGCCAATACTGGAATAGACCTCAATAGGAAAATAAACAGTGCCCTCCTGTGGACAATGCTGGAATAGCCCTCAATAGGAAAATAAACAGTGACCCCGTGTGGCCAATACTGGAATAGACCTCAATAGGAAAATAAACAGCGCCCTCCTGTGGCCAATGCTGGAATAGACCTCAATAGGAAAATAAACAGTGCCCTCCTGTGGCCAGTACTGGAATAGACCTCAATAGGAAAATAAACAGCGCCCTCCTGTGGCCAATGCTGGAATAGCCCATAATAGGAAAATAAACAGCGACCTCGTGTGGCCATTACTGGAATAGCCCATAATAGGAAAATAAACAGTGCCCTCCTGTGGCCAGTACTGGAATAGCCCATAATAGGAAAATAAACAGTGACCCCGTGTGGCCAGTACTGGAATAGACCTCAATAGGAAAATAAACAGTGCCCTCCTGTGGCCAGTACTGGAATAGCCCATAATAGGAAAATAAACAGTGACCCCGTGTGGCCAGTACTGGAATAGACCTCAATAGGAAAATAAACAGTGCCCTCCTGTGGCCAGTACTGGAATAGACCTCAATAGGAAAATAAACAGTGCCCTCCTGTGGCCAATACTGGAATAGACCTCAATAGGAAAATAAACAGCGCCCTCCTGTGGCCAATGCTGGAATAGACCTCAATAGGAAAATAAACAGTGACCCCGTGTGGCCAATACTGGAATAGACCTCAATAGGAAAATAAACAGCGCCCTCCTGTGGCCAATGCTGGAATAGACCTCAATAAGAAAATAAACAGCGACCCCGTGTGGCCAATACTGGAATAGACCTCAATAGGAAAATAAACAGTGCCCTCCTGTGGCCAATACTGGAATAGACCTCAATAGGAAAATAAACAGTGCCCTCCTGTGGCCAATGCTGGAATAGACCTCAATAGGAAAATAAACAGTGACCCCGTGTGGCCAATGCTGGAATAGACCTCAATAGGAAAATAAACAGTGCCCTCCTGTGGCCAATGCTGGAATAGCCCTCAATAGGAAAATAAACAGCGACCTCGTGTGGCCAATGCTGGAATAGACCTCAATAGGAAAATAAACAGTGCCCTCCTGTGGCCAATGCTGGAATAGACCTCAATAGGAAAATAAACAGTGCCCTCCTGTGGCCAATGCTGGAATAGCCCTCAATAGGAAAATAAACAGCGACCTCGTGTGGCCATTACTGGAATAGACCTCAATAGGAAAATAAACAGTGCCCTCCTGTGGCCAGTACTGGAATAGCCCATAATAGGAAAATAAACAGCGACCTCGTGTGGCCATTACTGGAATAGACCTCAATAGGAAAATAAACAGTGCCCTCCTGTGGCCAGTACTGGAATAGCCCATAATAGGAAAATAAACAGTGCCCTCCTGTGGCCAATACTGGAATAGACCTCAATAGGAAAATAAACAGTGCCCTCCTGTGGCCAATACTGGAATAGACCTCAATAGGAAAATAAACAGCGACCTCGTGTGGCCATTACTGGAATAGACCTCAATAGGAAAATAAACAGTGCCCTCCTGTGGCCAGTACTGGAATAGCCCATAATAGGAAAATAAACAGTGCCCTCCTGTGGCCAGTACTGGAATAGCCCATAATAGGAAAATAAACAGTGCCCTCCTGTGGCCAGTACTGGAATAGACCTCAATAGGAAAATAAACAGTGACCTCCTGTGGCCAATGCTGGAATAGACCTCAATAGGAAAATAAACAGTGCCCTCCTGTGGCCAGTACTGGAATAGACCTCAATAGGAAAATAAACAGTGACCCCGTGTGGCCAATGCTGGAATAGCCCATAATAGGAAAATAAACAGTGCCCTCCTGTGGCCAATACTGGAATAGACTTCAATAGGAAAATAAACAGTGACCCCGTGTGGCCAGTACTGGAATAGACCTCAATAGGAAAATAAACAGTGCCCTCCTGTGGTCAGTACTGGAATAGCCCTCAATAGGAAAATAAACTGTGACCTCCTGTGGCCAGTACTGGAATAGCCCATAATAGGAAAATAAACAGCGACCTCGTGTGGCCATTACTGGAATAGACCTCAATAGGAAAATAAACAGTGCCCTCCTGTGGCCAATGCTGGAATAGACCTCAATAGGAAAATAAACAGTGCCCTCCTGTGGCCAATGCTGGAATAGACCTCAATAGGAAAATAAACAGTGCCCTCCTGTGGCCAGTACTGGAATAGACCTCAATAGGAAAATAAACAGTGCCCTCCTGTGGCCAGTACTGGAATAGACCTCAATAGGAAAATAAACAGCGCCCTCCTGTGGCCAATACTGGAATAGACCTCAATAGGAAAATAAACAGTGCCCTCCTGTGGCCAATACTGGAATAGACCTCAATAGGAAAATAAACAGTGCCCTCCTGTGGCCAGTACTGGAATAGACCTCAATAGGAAAATAAACAGTGCCCTCCTGTGGCCAGTAGTGGAATAGACCTCAATAGGAAAATAAACAGTGCCCTCCTGTGGCCAATACTGGAATAGACCTCAATAGGAAAATAAACAGTGCCCTCCTGTGGCCAGTACTGGAATAGACCTCAATAGGAAAATAAACAGTGCCCTCCTGTGGCCAATACTGGAATAGACCTCAATAGGAAAATAAACAGTGCCCTCCTGTGGCCAATACTGGAATAGAACTCAATAGGAAAATAAACAGTGCCCTCCTGTGGCCAATACTGGAATAGACCTCAATAGGAAAATAAACAGTGCCCTCCTGTGGCCAATACTGGAATAGACCTCAATAGGAAAATAAACAGTGCCCTCCTGTGGCCAATACTGGAATAGACCTCAATAGGAAAATAAACAGTGCCCTCCTGTGGCCAATACTCGAATAGACCTCAATAGGAAAAGAAACAGTGCCCTCCTGTGGCCAATACTGGAATATACCTTAATAGGAAAATAAACAGTGCCCTCCTGTGGCCAATACTGGAATAGACCTCAATAGGAAAATAAACAGTGCCCTCCTGTGGCCAATACTGGAATAGACCTCAATAGGAAAATAAACAGTGCCCTCCTGTGGCCAGTACTGGAATAGACCTCAATAGGAAAATAAACAGTGCCCTCCTGTGGCCAGTAGTGGAATAGACCTCAATAGGAAAATAAACAGTGCCCTCCTGTGGCCAATACTGGAATAGACCTCAATAGGAAAATAAACAGTGCCCTCCTGTGGCCAATACTCGAATAGACCTCAATAGGAAAATAAACAGTGCCCTCCTGTGGCCAATACTGGAATATACCTTAATAGGAAAATAAACAGTGCCCTCCTGTGGCCAATACTGGAATAGACCTCAATAGGAAAATAAACAGTGCCCTCCTGTGGCCAATACTGGAATAGACCTCAATAGGAAAATAAACAGTGCCCTCCTGTGGCCAGTACTGGAATAGACCTCAATAGGAAAATAAACAGTGCCCTCCTGTGGCCAGTAGTGGAATAGACCTCAATAGGAAAATAAACAGTGCCCTCCTGTGGCCAATACTGGAATAGACCTCAATAGGAAAATAAACAGTGCCCTCCTGTGGCCAGTACTGGAATAGACCTCAATAGGAAAATAAACAGTGCCCTCCTGTGGCCAATACTGGAATAGACCTCAATAGGAAAATAAACAGTGCCCTCCTGTGGCCAATACTGGAATAGAACTCAATAGGAAAATAAACAGTGCCCTCCTGTGGCCAATACTGGAATAGACCTCAATAGGAAAATAAACAGTGCCCTCCTGTGGCCAATACTGGAATAGACCTCAATAGGAAAATAAACAGTGCCCTCCTGTGGCCAATACTGGAATAGACCTCAATAGGAAAATAAACAGTGCCCTCCTGTGGCCAATACTCGAATAGACCTCAATAGGAAAATAAACAGTGCCCTCCTGTGGCCAATAGTGGAATAGACCTCAATAGGAAAATAAACAGTGCCCTCCTGTGGCCAATACTGGAATAGACCTCAATAGGAAAATAAACAGTGCCCTCCTGTGGCCAGTACTGGAATAGACCTCAATAGGAAAATAAACAGTGCCCTCCTGTGGCCAATAGTGGAATAGACCTCAATAGGAAAATAAACAGTGCCCTCGTGTGGCCATTACTGGAATAGACCTCAATAGGAAAATAAACAGTGCCCTCCTGTGGCCAATACTGGAATAGACCTCAATAGGAAAATAAACAGTGCCCTCCTGTGGCCAATACTCGAATAGACCTCAATAGGAAAATAAACAGTGCCCTCCTGTGGCCAATAGTGGAATAGACCTCAATAGGAAAATAAACAGTGCCCTCCTGTGGCCAATACTGGAATAGACCTCAATAGGAAAATAAACAGTGCCCTCCTGTGGCCAATACTGGAATAGATCTCAATAGGAAAATAAACAGTGACCTCCTGTGGCCAGTACTGCAATAGACCTCAATAGGAAAATAAACAGTGCCCTCCTGTGGCCAGTACTGGAATAGACCTCAATAGGAAAATAAACAGTGCCCTCCTGTGGCCAATACTGGAATAGACCTCAATAGGAAAATAAACAGTGCCCTCCTGTGGCCAATACTGGAATAGACCTCAATAGGAAAATAAACAGTGACCTCCTGTGGCCAGTACTGCAATAGACCTCAATAGGAAAATAAACAGTGCCCTCCTGTGGCCAGTACTGCAATAGACCTCAATAGGAAAATAAACAGTGCCCTCCTGTGGCCAGTACTGCAATAGACCTCAATAGGAAAATAAACAGTGCCCTCGTGTGGCCAATGCTGGAATAGACCTCAATAGGAAAATAAACAGTGCCCTCCTGTGGCCAATACTGGAATAGACCTCAATAGGAAAATAAGCAGTGCCCTCCTGTGGCCAATACTGGAATAGACCTCAATAGGAAAATAAACAGTGCCCTCCTGTGGCCAATACTGGAATAGACCTCAATAGGAAAATAAACAGTGCCCTCCTGTGGCCAATGCTGGAATAGACCTCAATAGGAAAATAAACAGTGCCCTCCTGTGGCCAATACTGAAATAGACCTCAATAGGAAAATAAACAGTGCCCTCCTGTGGCCAATACTGGAATAGACCTCAATAGGAAAATAAACAGTGCCCTCCTGTGGCCAATGCTGGAATAGCCCTCAATAGGAAAATAAACAGTGACCCCGTGTGGCCAATACTGGAATAGACCTCAATAGGAAAATAAACAGTGCCCTCCTGTGGCCAATACTGGAATAGACCTCAATAGGAAAATAAACAGTGACCTCCTGTGGCCAGTACTGGAATAGACCTCAATAGGAAAATAAACAGTGACCCCGTGTGGCCAATACTGGAATAGACCTCAATAGGAAAATAAACGGTGCCCTCCTGTGGCCAGTACTGGAATAGACCTCAATAGGAAAATAAACAGCGCCCTCCTGTGGCCAATACTGGAATTAGCCTCAATAGGAAAATAAACAGTGCTCTCCTGTGGCCAATAGTGGAATAGACCTCAATAGGAAAATAAACAGTGCCCTCCTGTGGCCAGTACTGGAATAGACCTCAATAGGAAAATAAACAGTGCCCTCCTGTGGCCAGTACTGGAATAGACCTCAATAGGAAAATAAACAGTGCCCTCCTGTGGCCAGTACTGGAATAGACCTCAATAGGAAAATAAACAGTGACCCCGTGTGGCCAATGCTGGAATAGCCCTCAATAGGAAAATAAACAGTGCCCTCCTGTGGACAATGCTGGAATAGACCTCAATAGGAAAATAAACAGTGCCCTCCTGTGGCCAATGCTGGAATAGCCCTCAATAGGAAAATAAACAGCGACCTCGTGTGGCCAATGCTGGAATAGACCTCAATAGGAAAATAAACAGTGCCCTCGTGTGGCCAATACTGGAATAGACCTCAATAGGAAAATAAACAGTGCCCTGGTGTGGCCAGTACTGGAATAGACCTCAATAGGAAAATAAACAGTGCCCTCGTGTGGTCAATACTGGAATAGACCTCAATAGGAAAATAAACAGTGCCCTCCTGTGGCCAGTACTGCAATAGACCTCAATAGGAAAATAAACAGTGCCCTCCTGTGGCCAATGCTGGAATAGACCTCAATAGGAAAATAAGCAGTGCCCTCCTGTGGCCAGTACTGGAATAGACCTCAATAGGAAAATAAACAGTGCCCTCGTGTGGCCAATACTGGAATAGACCTCAATAGGAAAATAAACAGTGCCCTCCTGTGGCCAATACTGGAATAGACCTCAATAGGAAAATAAACAGTGACCCCGTGTGGCCAATACTGGAATAGACCTCAATAGGAAAATAAACAGCGCCCTCCTGTGGCCAATACTGGAATAGACCTCAATAGGAAAATAAACAGTGCCCTCGTGTGGCCAGTACTGGAATAGACCTCAATAGGAAAATAAACAGTGCCCTCCTGTGGACAATGCTGGAATAGACCTCAATAGGAAAATAAACAGTGCCCTCCTGTGGCCAATGCTGGAATAGCCCTCAATAGGAAAATAACCAGCGACCTCGTGTGGCCAATGCTGGAATAGACCTCAATAGGAAAATAAACAGTGCCCTCCTGTGGACAATGCTGGAATAGACCTCAATAGGAAAATAAACAGTGCCCTCGTGTGGCCAATACTGGAATAGACCTCAATAGGAAAATAAACAGTGCCCTCCTGTGGACAATGCTGGAATAGCCCTCAATAGGAAAATAAACAGTGACCCCGTGTGGCCAATACTGGAATAGACCTCAATAGGAAAATAAACAGCGCCCTCCTGTGGCCAATGCTGGAATAGACCTCAATAGGAAAATAAACAGTGCCCTCCTGTGGCCAGTACTGGAATAGACCTCAATAGGAAAATAAACAGCGCCCTCCTGTGGCCAATGCTGGAATAGCCCATAATAGGAAAATAAACAGCGACCTCGTGTGGCCATTACTGGAATAGCCCATAATAGGAAAATAAACAGTGCCCTCCTGTGGCCAGTACTGGAATAGCCCATAATAGGAAAATAAACAGTGACCCCGTGTGGCCAGTACTGGAATAGACCTCAATAGGAAAATAAACAGTGCCCTCCTGTGGCCAGTACTGGAATAGCCCATAATAGGAAAATAAACAGTGACCCCGTGTGGCCAGTACTGGAATAGACCTCAATAGGAAAATAAACAGTGCCCTCCTGTGGCCAGTACTGGAATAGACCTCAATAGGAAAATAAACAGTGCCCTCCTGTGGCCAATACTGGAATAGACCTCAATAGGAAAATAAACAGCGCCCTCCTGTGGCCAATGCTGGAATAGACCTCAATAGGAAAATAAACAGTGACCCCGTGTGGCCAATACTGGAATAGACCTCAATAGGAAAATAAACAGCGCCCTCCTGTGGCCAATGCTGGAATAGACCTCAATAAGAAAATAAACAGCGACCCCGTGTGGCCAATACTGGAATAGACCTCAATAGGAAAATAAACAGTGCCCTCCTGTGGCCAATACTGGAATAGACCTCAATAGGAAAATAAACAGTGCCCTCCTGTGGCCAATGCTGGAATAGACCTCAATAGGAAAATAAACAGTGACCCCGTGTGGCCAATGCTGGAATAGACCTCAATAGGAAAATAAACAGTGCCCTCCTGTGGCCAATGCTGGAATAGCCCTCAATAGGAAAATAAACAGCGACCTCGTGTGGCCAATGCTGGAATAGACCTCAATAGGAAAATAAACAGTGCCCTCCTGTGGCCAATGCTGGAATAGACCTCAATAGGAAAATAAACAGTGCCCTCCTGTGGCCAATGCTGGAATAGCCCTCAATAGGAAAATAAACAGCGACCTCGTGTGGCCATTACTGGAATAGACCTCAATAGGAAAATAAACAGTGCCCTCCTGTGGCCAGTACTGGAATAGCCCATAATAGGAAAATAAACAGCGACCTCGTGTGGCCATTACTGGAATAGACCTCAATAGGAAAATAAACAGTGCCCTCCTGTGGCCAGTACTGGAATAGCCCATAATAGGAAAATAAACAGTGCCCTCCTGTGGCCAATACTGGAATAGACCTCAATAGGAAAATAAACAGTGCCCTCCTGTGGCCAATACTGGAATAGACCTCAATAGGAAAATAAACAGCGACCTCGTGTGGCCATTACTGGAATAGACCTCAATAGGAAAATAAACAGTGCCCTCCTGTGGCCAGTACTGGAATAGCCCATAATAGGAAAATAAACAGTGCCCTCCTGTGGCCAGTACTGGAATAGCCCATAATAGGAAAATAAACAGTGCCCTCCTGTGGCCAGTACTGGAATAGACCTCAATAGGAAAATAAACAGTGACCTCCTGTGGCCAATGCTGGAATAGACCTCAATAGGAAAATAAACAGTGCCCTCCTGTGGCCAGTACTGGAATAGACCTCAATAGGAAAATAAACAGTGACCCCGTGTGGCCAATGCTGGAATAGCCCATAATAGGAAAATAAACAGTGCCCTCCTGTGGCCAATACTGGAATAGACTTCAATAGGAAAATAAACAGTGACCCCGTGTGGCCAGTACTGGAATAGACCTCAATAGGAAAATAAACAGTGCCCTCCTGTGGTCAGTACTGGAATAGCCCTCAATAGGAAAATAAACTGTGACCTCCTGTGGCCAGTACTGGAATAGCCCATAATAGGAAAATAAACAGCGACCTCGTGTGGCCATTACTGGAATAGACCTCAATAGGAAAATAAACAGTGCCCTCCTGTGGCCAATGCTGGAATAGACCTCAATAGGAAAATAAACAGTGCCCTCCTGTGGCCAATGCTGGAATAGACCTCAATAGGAAAATAAACAGTGCCCTCCTGTGGCCAGTACTGGAATAGACCTCAATAGGAAAATAAACAGTGCCCTCCTGTGGCCAGTACTGGAATAGACCTCAATAGGAAAATAAACAGCGCCCTCCTGTGGCCAATACTGGAATAGACCTCAATAGGAAAATAAACAGTGCCCTCCTGTGGCCAATACTGGAATAGACCTCAATAGGAAAATAAACAGTGCCCTCCTGTGGCCAGTACTGGAATAGACCTCAATAGGAAAATAAACAGTGCCCTCCTGTGGCCAGTAGTGGAATAGACCTCAATAGGAAAATAAACAGTGCCCTCCTGTGGCCAATACTGGAATAGACCTCAATAGGAAAATAAACAGTGCCCTCCTGTGGCCAGTACTGGAATAGACCTCAATAGGAAAATAAACAGTGCCCTCCTGTGGCCAATACTGGAATAGACCTCAATAGGAAAATAAACAGTGCCCTCCTGTGGCCAATACTGGAATAGAACTCAATAGGAAAATAAACAGTGCCCTCCTGTGGCCAATACTGGAATAGACCTCAATAGGAAAATAAACAGTGCCCTCCTGTGGCCAATACTGGAATAGACCTCAATAGGAAAATAAACAGTGCCCTCCTGTGGCCAATACTGGAATAGACCTCAATAGGAAAATAAACAGTGCCCTCCTGTGGCCAATACTCGAATAGACCTCAATAGGAAAAGAAACAGTGCCCTCCTGTGGCCAATACTGGAATATACCTTAATAGGAAAATAAACAGTGCCCTCCTGTGGCCAATACTGGAATAGACCTCAATAGGAAAATAAACAGTGCCCTCCTGTGGCCAATACTGGAATAGACCTCAATAGGAAAATAAACAGTGCCCTCCTGTGGCCAGTACTGGAATAGACCTCAATAGGAAAATAAACAGTGCCCTCCTGTGGCCAGTAGTGGAATAGACCTCAATAGGAAAATAAACAGTGCCCTCCTGTGGCCAATACTGGAATAGACCTCAATAGGAAAATAAACAGTGCCCTCCTGTGGCCAATACTCGAATAGACCTCAATAGGAAAATAAACAGTGCCCTCCTGTGGCCAATACTGGAATATACCTTAATAGGAAAATAAACAGTGCCCTCCTGTGGCCAATACTGGAATAGACCTCAATAGGAAAATAAACAGTGCCCTCCTGTGGCCAATACTGGAATAGACCTCAATAGGAAAATAAACAGTGCCCTCCTGTGGCCAGTACTGGAATAGACCTCAATAGGAAAATAAACAGTGCCCTCCTGTGGCCAGTAGTGGAATAGACCTCAATAGGAAAATAAACAGTGCCCTCCTGTGGCCAATACTGGAATAGACCTCAATAGGAAAATAAACAGTGCCCTCCTGTGGCCAGTACTGGAATAGACCTCAATAGGAAAATAAACAGTGCCCTCCTGTGGCCAATACTGGAATAGACCTCAATAGGAAAATAAACAGTGCCCTCCTGTGGCCAATACTGGAATAGAACTCAATAGGAAAATAAACAGTGCCCTCCTGTGGCCAATACTGGAATAGACCTCAATAGGAAAATAAACAGTGCCCTCCTGTGGCCAATACTGGAATAGACCTCAATAGGAAAATAAACAGTGCCCTCCTGTGGCCAATACTGGAATAGACCTCAATAGGAAAATAAACAGTGCCCTCCTGTGGCCAATACTCGAATAGACCTCAATAGGAAAATAAACAGTGCCCTCCTGTGGCCAATAGTGGAATAGACCTCAATAGGAAAATAAACAGTGCCCTCCTGTGGCCAATACTGGAATAGACCTCAATAGGAAAATAAACAGTGCCCTCCTGTGGCCAGTACTGGAATAGACCTCAATAGGAAAATAAACAGTGCCCTCCTGTGGCCAATAGTGGAATAGACCTCAATAGGAAAATAAACAGTGCCCTCGTGTGGCCATTACTGGAATAGACCTCAATAGGAAAATAAACAGTGCCCTCCTGTGGCCAATACTGGAATAGACCTCAATAGGAAAATAAACAGTGCCCTCCTGTGGCCAATACTCGAATAGACCTCAATAGGAAAATAAACAGTGCCCTCCTGTGGCCAATAGTGGAATAGACCTCAATAGGAAAATAAACAGTGCCCTCCTGTGGCCAATACTGGAATAGACCTCAATAGGAAAATAAACAGTGCCCTCCTGTGGCCAATACTGGAATAGATCTCAATAGGAAAATAAACAGTGCCCTCGTGTGGCCAGTACTGGAATAGACCTCAATAGGAAAATAAACAGTGCCCTCCTGTGGCCAGTACTGGAATAGACCTCAATAGGAAAATAAACAGTGCCCTCCTGTGGCCAATACTGGAATAGACCTCAATAGGAAAATAAACAGTGCCCTCCTGTGGCCAATACTGGAATAGACCTCAATAGGAAAATAAACAGTGCCCTCCTGTGGCCAGTACTGGAATAGACCTCAATAGGAAAATAAACAGTGCCCTCCTGTGGCCAATACTGGAATAGACCTCAATAGGAAAATAAACAGTGCCCTCCTGTGGCCAATACTGGAATAGACCTCAATAGGAAAATAAACAGTGCCCTCCTGTGGCCAATACTGGAATAGATCTCAATAGGAAAATAAACAGTGCCCTCCTGTGGCCAGTACTGGAATAGATCTCAATAGGAAAATAAACAGTGCCCTCCTGTGGCCAGTACTGGAATAGACCTCAATAGGAAAATAAACAGTGCCCTCCTGTGGCCAATACTGGAATAGACCTCAATAGGAAAATAAACGGTGCCCTCCTGTGGCCAGTACTGGAATAGATCTCAATAGGAAAATAAACAGTGCCCTCCTGTGGCCAGTACTGGAATAGACCTCAATAGGAAAATAAACAGTGCCCTCCTGTGGCCAATACTGGAATAGCCCTTAATAGGAAAATAAACAGCGACCTCGTGTGGCCAATGCTGGAATAGACCTCAATAGGAAAATAAACAGTGACCCCGTGTGGCCAGTACTGGAATAGACCTCAATAGGAAAATAAACAGTGCCCTCCTGTGGCCAGTACTGGAATAGACCTCAATAGGAAAATAAACAGTGCCCTCCTGTGGCCAATAGTGGAATAGACCTCAATAGGAAAATAAACAGTGCCCTCCTGTGGCCAATACTGGAATAGCCCTTAATAGGAAAATAAACAGTGCCCTCCTGTGGCCAATACTGGAATAGACCTCAATAGGAAAATAAACAGTGCCCTCCTGTGGCCAATACTGAAATAGACCTCAATAGGAAAATAAACAGTGCCCTCCTGTGGCCAGTACTGGAATAGACCTCAATAGGAAAATAAACAGTGCCCTCCTGTTTATTTTAATAAATATCCTAATAAATATCCTGTTTATCCTAATAAATATAAAGAAATATTTATTAAACGTTTACAAAAAATATAAGTTTGCAGAATAAAGTTTACAGAAAACATAGTAAGTTTACAGAATAGAGAAAAATAAAACAAAAAATTACCAACTAGAAAACACACATAGGAAAGAGGAATAAAAAAGATACAAAATGCAAAGAAAAAACTAATAACTAGAAAGAGAAAATTTAAAAATAAATCCATTTTTCAATCTCTTTAAGCTCATTTCCTTCTTTCCTTGACCTCCTCACACCTCCCCTTTTTGTATTCCCGTTTAGAAAATCCTTTCAGCAAATCCTTACCCTCTTTCATGTCTTGCAAACTTCCCCACGCCTTTTCCAATAAGAAAAATAAAAATCATTTAAACAGTCCTGCGAAGAATCCTTTCTTGTAATAAAAAGGCGCCAAAACTGCCTCGGCGTCCCGGGCGTGGGAAACAGCTGAGGAGAATCAGGTGAGAAACAGCTGGCAGGAGAAAAAGGCGGGAAAGGGCTGGCCCCGCCCACCGCCTGGCCTGGGATTGGCCCAAAGGCCGAGCTATTCGCCGCGCGTGCGTCGAGCGAGGGGGTTGTTAGGGCGGCCATTTTGGACGAGGGCAAAGGGAGCGGAAAGAGGGAACCGGGGGAAGAAAGGGCGGAAGAGGCGCCGCCGCCGCCATGTTCGTTGAGGGCAGCGGGCCTAGACTAGATTTCTGCATTTCAGGGCTCAGACCAGATGCCTCTTGAGGCCCCATTTCTGCATTTCTCCTTATTATTATAGATTAGTATATATGGGACGAGGGGACGGGAAAGAGGGAGGGGGAAGAAAGGGCGGAAGAGGCGCCGCCGACGCCATGTTGGTTGAGGGCCATCGGCCATCCTTTCTGCGCATGCTCTACAGCCCGGGCAGCTTCACAGTCGCTTCTGCGCATGCTCCCCAACCTAGAGCAAGGGGCGTTACAAACCACCTACGGTCGTTTCTGCGCATGCTCTACAGCTCGCGAAGCACTATCATCCTTTGTGCGCATGCTCTACAGCCCGGACAGCGCCACCCTCCCTTCTGCGCATGCTCCCCCACCAAGAGCGAGGGGCGTGACGCAACCCATCCAGCCAATCCCGCGACGCCGGTTTAGGTCGGGCAAAGCCGATTGGCGGGCGTGCCTCCGGGAGGCGGGCCCTTCTTCACCAGCGACCAATAGGCGTCCGGGAGGGCGGTGGAGCCAGCCAGAGCGGCGCCATGGCGGAGAGCGACTGGGACACGGTGACGGTGCTGCGCAAGAAGGGGCCCAGCGCGGCCCAGGCCAAGTCCAAGCAGGTGAGCGGAGGCCTCTCCCCGCACAACCGCCGCCGGCCCTCTCACGGGGCGCTCTGGAGGGGCCAGGCCGCGGCGCGACCCTCCAAAGCCCCTCGCCCGCCGAGGCCACGCCCCCCGGCGGCTCCCATTGGCCGAGCCCCTCGCCCGCCAAGATGGCGGCGCGCCAGGCCACGCCCTCTCAAAATGGCGCCCTGAATTCTCCTCAGAGAGACTTTTCCCCTCAGTTAATTAGAAATAAATGGGTTCTGTTGGATTTAAATGGGATTAAAAATGGATATGTGGTGTTAAATTTTAAGTTCTCTTCAAATAAAAATAAAAACGAACAAGCTCCACTCAATTTAATGAGAAATAAATGAACTGCGTGCAGGTGAAATTGGGTTAAAAAGAAGTGAGTTCCATTAAATGGGATGAAAAATGAAATAATTGCATTTAATTTAAATTGGGTTAAAAATAAGTGAGTTCCATTAAATGGGATTAAAAATAAATTAATTGCATTCAATTTAAATTGGGTTAAAAAGAAGTGAGTTCCATTAAATGGGATTAAAAATAAATTAATTGTATTCAGTTTAAATTGAATTAAATATAAGTGAGTTCCATTAAATGGGATGAGAAATAAATTAATTGCATTTAATTTAAATTGGATTAAACAGAAGTGAGTTCCATTCAGTTTAATGAAAAGTAAATTAATTGCATTCAATTTAAATTGGATTAAACAGAAGTGAGTTCCATTAAAAGCTATTTAAAATAATTTAATTGCAAATAAGTGAATTGCATTCAATTTAAATTGGATTTAAAAAAGTGAGTTCCATTCAGTTTAATGAAAAGTAAATTAATTGCATTCCATTTAAATTGGATTAAAAAGAAGTGAGTTCCATTAAATGGGATGAAAAATAAATGAATGCCTTTCAGTTTAAATTGGATTAAAAATATGTGAGTTCCATTCAATTTAAATTGAATTGAGCATAAATACGTTCCATTATATTTCAATTGAACTGAGAATACATAAGTTCCATTATATATGAATTGGATTAAAAATAAATATGTTCCGTTCAATTTAAATTTTAAGTTCCTTTTTAATTTAATTTAAAAAGAACAAGCTCCATTCAATTTAAACTGAATCGAAAATAAGTTGCCTTCAATTTAAATTGGATAAAAAATAAACCATTCCATTCAATTTAAATCAGATTAAAAATGAATACGTTCAATTCAATTTAATTTTTCAGTTCCATTTAAATTTAATTTAAAAAGAACAAGCTCCGTTCAATTTAAACTGAAATGAAAATGAGTTGCCTTCAATTAAAATTGGATTAAAAATAAATCAGTTCCATTCAATTTAAACTGAATTGAAAATAATTACGTTCCATTCAATTTAAATGGGATTAAAAATAAGTTCCATTCCATTTAAATTGAATTGGGAATAAATAAGTTCCATTTTATATACATATATATATATACACACACACTTTCCTTTCTGCTTCCGCATAGCCACCAAATTCCTTAATTATTTGTATCCTCTTAAAATTTGGATACGTATTATTTGTTTCCTCTAGAAAAATTGATACGTATTATTTGTTTCCTCTAAAAATTTTGATACGTATTATTTGTTTCCACTAAAAATTTTGATACGTATTATTTGTTTCCTCTTATTTGATACATATTAAGCTGGCTAGGGTATTTGCCATAACAATAATAAATAATAACATAAATATTGGTCCTTTTATGTTTACGCTAACATTTCAGGTTGTTTCCAGTCCGTTTTAAAATAAGCCGGAAATGTTGAACGTTTTTTCTTCTTCCTGATTTCTTCTGCTTCCTTTCCATTTCTGCTTTCCTTTTTTTCCCATATATATATATATATATATATATATATATATATATATATATCATTCTATTCCCCCCCCCCCGAAATGTCATTTTATTAAATTAGACAAGACCCTGGTTTGATTCTGATTATAATATAATATAATATAATATAATATAATATAATAATAGTATTTATTTAATAAATCAAATAACAAATAACAAATCTGAATAAAAATCTGTAAATCTCTCTATAAAACCCCAAGAATAAGAATTAACTCTACTTTGCACTAGTCTCATAACAAATGAGACAGATCTGCGGAGACGACTTTCCAATGCGGGGGAAAAGAGAGACCGTGCAAACCAAGAAAATCTTGATTAAATACACAATTCACGAATTAAAAAGAAGAAAAATTAATATATATTTTTAAATTTCTCCCCTTTTCTGTCCCTCTTTTCTGCCCCAGGCTGTCGTTGCAGCTCAGAGGCGAGGCGACGACGTGGAGACCTCGAAGAAATGTAAGTTTCCCCAATTTTTAACGGTATTTGGTTTGAGCTCCTTGAGTCGCTTGGAGGTTTCCTCCAGTGGAATTTATTCATTATTATTATTATTATTATTAATGGAATTTATTTACTGATATAGATGGGCAGGTCTCAGGGTGGGAGAAAGAAACAGCGGGGTTTTTTACCGGGGAAGAGGTAAAAAGAGATTTTCCTGTGCCTGGAAAATGCCTTCTTTTGGCTGCTGGTCCCTTATTTTCAAATCTGCAAGTTGCATCCTTCCTCCTTGGGTACCGCTCCTACTTGAAGCATCCTTCTACTTCCTGTCTCCTCCTGCATCCTTCCTCCTCCTCCTCCTTGGGTACCACTCCTCCTCCTTGAAGCATCCTTCTTCTTCCTGTCTCCTCCTGCATCCTTCCTCCTCCTCCTTGGGTACCACTCCTCCTCCTTGAAGCATCCTTCTACTTCCTGCCTCCTTCCTCCTCCTCCTTGGGTACCACTCCTCCTCCTTGAAGCATCCTTCTTCTTCCTGTCTCCTCCTGCATCCTTCCTCCTCCTCCTCCTTGGGTACCACTCCTCCTCCTTGAAGCATCCTTCTACTTCCTGTCTCCTCCTGCATCCTTCCTCCTCCTCCTCCTTGGGTACCACTCCTACTTGAAGCATCCTTCTTCTTCCTGTCTCCTCCTGCATCCTTCCTCCTCCTCCTTGGGTACCACTCCTCCTCCTTGAAGCATCCTTCTACTTCCTGCCTCCTTCCTCCTCCTCCTTGGGTACCACTCCTCCCCCTTGAAGCATCCTTATTCCTGTCTCCTCCTGCATCCTTCCTCCTCCTTGGGTACCACTCCTACTTTAAGCATCCTTCTTCTTCCTGCCTCCTCCTGCATCCTTCCTCCTCCTCCTTGAAGCATCCTTCTACTTCCTGTCTCCTCCTGCATCCTTCCTCCTCCTCCTCCTTGGGTACCACTCCTCCGCCTTGAAGCATCCTCCTTCTTCCTGTCTCCTCCTGCATCCTTCCTCCTACTCCTTGAAGCATCCTTCTTCTTCCTGTCTCCTCCTGCATCCTTCCTCCTCCTTGGGTACCACTCCTACTTTAAGCATCCTTCTTCTTCCTGTCTCCTCCTGCATCCTTCCTCCTCCTCATCCTTGGGTACCACTCCTCCTCCTTGAAGCATCCTTCCACTTCCTGTCTCCTGCATCCTTCCTCATCCTTGGGTACCACTCCTCCTCCTTGAAGCATCCTTCTACTTCCTGTCTCCTCCTGCATCCTTCCTCCTCCTCCTCCTTGGGTACCACTCCTACTTGAAGCATCCTTCTTCTTCCTGTCTCCTCCTGCATCCTTCCTCCTACTCCTTGAAGCATCCTTCTTCTTCCTGTCTCCTCCTGCATCCTTCCTCCTCCTCATCCTTGGGTACCACCCCTCCTCCTTAAAGCATCCTTCCACTTCCTGTCTCCTGCATCCTTCCTTCTCCTTGGGTACCACTCCTCCTCCTTGAAGCATCCTTCCACTTCCTGTCTCCTCCTGCATCCTTCCTCCTCCTCCTCCAAGCATCCTTCTTCTTCCTGTCTCCTCCTGCATCCTTCCTCCTCCTCATCCTTGGGTACCACCCCTCCTCCTTGAAGCATCCTTCCACTTCCTGTCTCCTGCATCCTTCCTTCTCCTTGGGTACCACTCCTCCTCCTTGAAGCATCCTTCTACTTCCTGTCTCCTCCTGCATCCTTCCTCCTCCTCCTCCTTGGGTACCACTCCTACTTGAAGCATCCTTCTTCTTCCTGTCTCCTCCTGCATCCTTCCTCATCCTTGGGTACCACTCCTCCTCCTTGAAGCATCCTTCCACTTCCTGTCTCCTCCTGCATCCTTCCTCCTCCTCCTTGGGTACCACTCCTACTCCTTGAAGCATCCTTCTTCTTCCTGCCTCCTCCTGCATCCTTCCTCCTCCTCCTCCAAGCATCCTTCTACTTCCTGTCTCCTCCTGCATCCTTCCTCCTCCTCCTCCTTGGGTACCACTCCTCCTCCTTGAAACAGCTATGGCTCAGAAGTCGAACATACCTGTGCCTGGAAAATCCCTGATTTTGGCTGCTGGTCCCTTATTTTCCAATCTGCAAGTTGACAGCTATGATCTAGTCTGACCCCCAGAAATGGGACCCCAAGAGGCATCTACTCTATTCCTATTCCTATTTTATTTCATTTCACCGGGGAAGAGAGGGAGGGAGACATAGGCAGCATGTTGTAACTTCCTGTCTGGACAGGAAGTGATCTTGCCGCGCTTGATGCCTCGCTTTGTCCCTCCTCGCAGGGGCGGCAGGCCAGAACAAGCAGCACTCCATCACGAAGAACACGGCCAAGCTGGACCGGGAGACGGAGGAGCTGCATCACGACCGGGTGCCGCTGGAAGTTGGCAAAGTGATTCAGCAGGGGCGCCAGGGCAAGGGGCTGACCCAGAAGGACCTGGCGACGGTAATGATTAAAATAATTATATTATAATTAATGATATTGTAATTGAAATAATTAAAAATTATTAGCTGTTGTTGAGGGTCATTATTAGCTGTGGGGAAGAAAGACGTGAAGTGATGAAGTTCATTTTATAAGAATATTGGTTTTGGAAAACCAATATAAGAATATTGGGTTGGGAAAACCGTTAAAAGGATATACGGTTTGGGGAAACCATTAAAAGGGAAAACTGAAATTCAACCAGGGGGATACGAGGAAGACACATAACAATGCTACTAAGTTTGGTTTAAAAACGGTTGAGATTTGCTTAAAAAAAATGGAACATCAATAACTACCAGAATGCACAGAATTTTGCTTGATGGTTGCCATTAATTTGATTTTAATTTGATTTAACTAATTTTATAATGAATGTTTTTAGAATGTTGGACTATTTTGATTGTTGTTAGCTGCCCTGAGCCCAGGTTCGGCTGGGGAGGGCGGGATATAAATATTATTATTATTATTATTATTATTATTATTATTATTATTATTATTACCAGACTTTGAGAAGACATCTGAAGGCAGCCCTGATTAGGGAAGCTTTTAATGTTTGATGTATTACAGTATTTTAATATTTTTTTGGAAGCCGCCCAGAGTGGCTTGGGAAGCCCAGCCAGATGGGCGGGGTATAAATAATAAAGTATTATTATTATTATTATTATTATTATTATTATTATTATTATTATTATTATTATTATTAAAAAATGGAAAATGTGCTTTTGGCCCCGGAACTCGCATTCGGAACCCGGAGCCAAGACGCTTAACAATGTGACTAAGTTTGGTTTAAAGATGGTTGTGATTGACGTTTGTTTGCTTGGAAAAAAAAATGGAAAATCAATAAAAAAAGGGGGGGAATCAATAAAAATGGGGGGAAATCAATAAAAGGGGGAGAAATCAATTAAAAATCAATTAATAAAACATATGGAAAATCAATTTAAAAAAAAGACAGAAAGAGGAATGTGCTTTTGGCCACGGTAATTTTGGCCCCAAAACTCGCACTCGGAACCCAGAGCCAAGACGCCCCCCCCTCTCTCTTTCTCTTTCAGAAAATCAACGAGAAGCCGCAGGTGATCGCCGACTACGAGTCGGGCAAGGCCATCCCTAACAACCAGGTGCTGGGCAAGATTGAGAGAGCCATCGGTAAGCGGGACGGCGGGTTCGAGGAGGGGGCCGGGTGGCGGGTTCGAGGACGCGCGGCTGACCCCCCTCCTCTCTTCCCAGGCCTCAAGCTCCGCGGGCGGGACATCGGGAAACCCCTCGAAAAGGGCCCCAAGGCGCAGTGAGGACAAAGCCTCGAAAGACGGGGGGCGCCGGGCGCCATGGGGCGCCCGGGGTCTCCCCGCCCTCCCGCCCCGACTCCGGACGGGCGGGAGAAGCCGCCTGCCAGCCGGCGGCCCGTCTCCTCTTTCTGCAGATCCAATAAAGCGAATTAAAATGGTGGGCGCGTCTCGAACCCGGGTTTTGTCTGGCGTGCTACGACTCCCAGAATCCTTTGCGGGGGTGGCGTGTTCAAAGTGGGTGGCTTAGAGGCCTCAAACTACGTCTCCCAGAATTCTTTGGGGGGCTAGAGGGTGCCTTAGAAGGTTCGAACTACATCTCCCAGAATTCTTTGGGGGGCTAGAGTGCCTTAGAAGGTTCGAACTGCATCTCCCAGAATTCTTTGGGGGGGCTAGAGGGTATCTGAGAAGCTTCAAACTACACCTCCCAGAATCCTTTAGGGGGATGCCCTGTTCAAAGGGGAGTAGAGGGCGCCTTAGACGCTTCAAACTACATCTCCCAGAATCCTTTAGGGGGGTGCCCTGTTCAAAGGGGAATAGAGGGCGCCTTAGACGCTTCAAACTACATCTCCCAGAATCCTTTAGGGGGATGCCCTGTTCAAAGGGGACTAGAGGGCGCCTTAGACGCTTCAAACTACATCTCCCAGAATCCTTTAGGGGGATGCCCTGTTCAAAGGGGACTAGAGGGCGCCTTAGACGCTTCAAACTACATCTCCCAGAATCCTTTGGGTCTAGAGGGGATCTGAGAAGCTTCAAACTACATCTCCCAGAATCCTTTGGGGGGATGCTGTGTTGAAAGGGGAATAGAGGGCGCCTTGGAGGCTTCGAACTACATCTCCCAGGATCCTTTAGGGGGATGCCCTGTTCAAAGGGGACTAGAGGGCGCCTTAGACGCTTCAAACTACATCTCCCAGAATCCTTTAGGGGGTGCCCTGTTCAAAGGGGACTAGAGGGCGCCTTAGAGGCTTCAAACTACATCTCCCAAAATCCTTTGGGGGTCTAGAGGGCATCTGAGAAGCTTCAAACTACATCTCCCAGAATCCTTTAGGGGGATGCCCTGTTCAAAGGGGACCAGAGGGCGCCTTAGAGGCTTCAAACTACATCTCCCAGAATCCTTTGGGGTCTAGAGGGCATCTGAGAAGCTTCAAACTACATCTCCCAGAATCCTTTAGGGGGATGCCCTGTTCAAAGGGGACTAGAGGGCGCCTTAGAGGCTTCAAACTACATCTCCCAGAATCCTTTAGGGGGTCTAGAGGGCATCTGAGAAGCTTCAAACTACATCTCCCAGAATCCTTTGGGGGGATGCTGTGTTGAAAGAGGAATAGAGGGCGCCTTGGAGGCTTCAAACTACATCTCCCAGAATCGCTTGGGGGGGCTAGTAAGCGCCTTAGAAGCCTCAAACTACATCTCCCAGAATCCTTTGCGGGGATGATCTCACCACTTCCTGTTCGGGAGCGGGGTGGGAGGGCGGGATCCCAGGGGCCACCACTTCCTGTTCCTGTTTGGGCTGAACCTAGACGAGCTGCGGCGCCAGGAGAGCAGCGAGGAAGAGGAGCAGCGCGCCGTCTTCTATAATTTGTACCATAATAATAATAATAATAATAATAATAATAATAATAATAATAATAATAATAGAGACATCGCCTTGCCAACCAAGGTCTGTATAGTTCAAGCCATGGTTTTCCCAGTAGTGATGTATGGAAGTGAGAGCTGGACCATCAAGAAGGCCGATGGCCGAAGAATGGATGCTTTTGAATTGTGGTGCTGGAGGAGACTCTGGAGAGTCCCATGGACTGCAAGAAGATCAAACCTCTCCATTCTGAAGGAAATCAGCCCTGAGTGCTCACTGGAAGGCCAGATCCTGAAGCTGAGGCTCCCAGACTTTGGCCACCTCATGAGAAGAGAAGCCTCCCTGGAGAAGACCCTGATGCTGGGAAAGATGGAGGGCACAAGGAGAAGGGGGCGACAGAGGACGAGATGGTGGGACAGTGCTCTCAAAGCTACCAGCATGAGTTTGACCAAACTGCGGGAGGCAGTGGAAGACAGGAGGGCCTGGTGTGCTCTGGTCCAGGGGGTCACGAAGAGGCGGACACGACTAAATGACTCAACAACAGCAACAATAATAATAATAATATTTATACCCTAATAATAATAAAGATATTTTAATAGTAATAATATTTATACCCAGCTACTAATAATGATACTTGAATAATAACGATATTTATACCCTAATAGTAATAATGACATTTATATAACAATATATATTATTTATACTGTATAATGGTAATAATAATAATAATATTTATACCCTAATAATAATAAAGATATTTTAATAATAATAATATTTACACCCATCTAGTAATAATGATAAAAGGGACGCGGGTGGCGCTGTGGGTAAAAGCCTCAGCGCCTAGGACTTGCCGATCGGGTGCGCTCCCGTTGTTCGGTCCCAACCTAGCAGTTTGAAAGCACCCCCGGGTGCAAGTAGATAAATAGGGACCGCTTACTAGCGGGAAGGTAAACGCCGTTTCCGTGTGCGGCTCTGGCTCGCCAGAGCAGCGATGTCACGCTGGCCACGTGACCCAGAAGTGTCTGCGGACAGCGCTGGCCCCCGGCCTCTTGAGTGAGATGGGCGCACAACCCCAGAGTCTGTCAAGACTGGCCTGTACGGGCAGGGGTACCTTTACCTTTTAGTAATAAAGATATTTTAATAATGATAATATTTATACCCAAGTAGAAATAATGCTACTTAAATAATAACGATATTTATACCCTAATAGTAATAATGATATTTATATAATAATATATATGATTTATACTGTATAATGGTAATAATAATAATAATAATAATAATAATAATAATAATAATAATAATAATAATAATAATATCTATGCCCTAAGAATAAGAAGGATATTTATATGACCACAACGACAACAAATTTATTTATACAAGAACAGCAATTTATTAATTATACCCCGCCCATCTGGCTGGGCTTCCCCAGTCACTCTGGGCACCTTCCAACAAATTATAAGAATAATAACAATATTAATAATAATAAATAATAAAATACATACTATGTACATATACTATTTAGCAATCTCTTATTTATAATTTATAATTTTATTTATTTAGCAATCTCTTATTTATAATTTATAATATAATAATAATAATAGTAATAATAATAATAATAATAATAATAATAATAATAATAATAATAATAATAATATACATTACTCAAACATCTGATTAATAGACATAGCAAAACACACGTGGCGTCTTCCAGTCACAATAAATTCAAAACATTTCCGGGTGAGCTTTGACCAATGAGGCCGCGAGGCTGACGTGCCACTCCGCCGCTTCTTACGCCCTCGCCCAATCGGAGCCCGCCACCGTCGTTCTCTCCCCGCCTCCCATGTCGACGTGCCTGCGCCTCGCCCAATCAAAACCCACAACCGTGGTTCTCTCCCCGCCTCGCCCTATCGGAAGCCGCTACCGGCGTTCTGCGCCCGCCTCTACTATCCATGCGCCTAAGCCTCACCCAATCAAACGTCGCGACCGAAGTTCCATCCCCACCTTCGCCTGCGCCTCGCCCAATGGGAACCCGCAACCGCGCTTTCTCCCCGCCTCGTCCAATCGGAACCCGCCTCCCCTTTCCACGTGACTACGCCTCGCCCAATCAGAAGTCGCAGCCGGCGTTCCCTCACCGTGATATTCGGCCCAGGCGTAGCCGCGCACGACGTCCTTCCCCGGCCCGGCGCCCGGCGTGGTGACGCGGTTGAGGACGTACTTGAAGACGCCGTCGGCCTCGTCGATATCCACGTCGGGAACCCGCTTCAAGTCTCCGTCCGCCATTGCTGCGCTTTCTGAGGAGAAATGAGGAGCGCGAACGGCCCAGCCAATCAGCGCCCGCGTTCACAGGCACGGGACCAATGGCAACACGGCGTCTGCGGAAGCCCCACCCCGGAGGCGTCTTTTGACAGGTAGGCCCAGCCAATGGGCGCGTCGCTTTATCTGTCGGGGCCAATCGTGCGTCGTATGCCGCGCAGGGGGCGGGGTTAGGTTCTTCGATAGGTCAGCCAATGGGCGCGTCGCTTCTCGCCGACGGGGCCAATCGTGGGTCGGATGTCGCGCAGGGGGCGGGGTTAGGGGGCCTCAGCCAACCGACGCGCCGTGACGCGACCCCATCGCTTGAAAAGCGTCCTGAGCGAACTACAATCCCCATGATGCTTTGCGTCTAGGCGCAGCAGAGGGAATGGCCATGCCAAGCCCCAGGTGCACCTTGGGAACTGTAGTTTTCAGGCCGAGACCCCAAAGAGCGCGCCTTCTTCCCAGGCAGTGCTAGAATTCCCATCGAAATGGGAGAATCCATTTTCTGGATTGGAGGGGGGACCGGGTGCGAAACTATAGTTCCCTGCCCTGCCAATTTGGGAAAAGATATAAGTCAATATGTATGTAATAATACATATAAATTAATATTTAGATCAATACATTTAATTAATATATTTATTAATATTAACAAATATCAAATATATTTATATCAATATATTATTATTATTTTATATTGTTTCAATTATTTAAATTTAATTATTTATTTAATCATATTTAATTATTTAATATAAAAATAATAATTATATTATTTTAATCTTATTGATGTATTAGTGTTATTAATATGTATTGATAATAATCCTATTAATAATATTATAGAATCTAATATCTATAATTTTCTCTTCTATAATATTCTAGAATCAAACAATTGTTGTATATCTATGTTGTATAAAAATAATAAATAGATTAAGGGAAAGTAAATTGAGGGCAACTCATAATACAAATCAATCAATCATAAATCAAGGAAGTGGAAATAATCATCCATGAATAAGGAATCGCGTGCAAATAATCGTTGTATAAAAATAATAATAATTAAATTAAGTGCAACTCATGAGAATAAAACAAATAATAAATAAATTAAGGGCGACTCATAATACAAATTAATGAATAATAATAATGCCAGGGTTGCGAGTTCGAGTTCCGTTTCGCATTTATTCCAGGCAAATAAATTCTCCTATTTTGATACCTTTCCATAGAAACAGACATAGACATGCTTCTTATATTTCTCCAGCAGAAAATACCTTTCCATATATATAGAGATTTCTCTTTCTTTAAGGAAATAAATAGAACATGCATTCGTCTTTTTCCGCACAATTTACACAAAAAAATAGGATTTGGCATTCGACATACAATTCCTTCGTCCGACGCACCCATTTTACAGCTTGTCGCATCAAACAATAATAATTAATAACAATGAATAAAAATGCATGAGTCTATTCCGCACCATTTACAAACCGCTCAATCCTCAAGGGGGGGAAATAGGATTTTGACAGGATTTGGCATTCAACATACAATTCCTTCGTCTGATGCACCCATTTTACAGTTTGTTATCTCATCACCTTCCGATAATAATAATAATAATAATAATAATAATAATAATAATAATAAATTAATATTATTATTAATAATAAATAATAGCATCAATAATTAAAATAATAATAACAACAGTAATTAATATTATTAATATTAGCAACAACTAATAATAATAATAATAATAATAATAATAATAATAATAAATTTTATTTATATCCCGCCCTCCCCAGCCGAAGCTGGGCTCAGGGCGGCTAACAGCAATCAAAATGCATTCATTATAAAATTAATTAAATAATATTAATTAGTAATGGATAAAATCATGATCATGATAATAATTAATAATAATAATAATACCAATAATATCGATCCTTTTCCAGAACCGTCAAAGGAACGGTATCTTTTTGCTGATGCGATATTCAAGGTGCCCGTCGTACCCTTTTCGACAGCCTTCCAAAGTGCAAAAATAATCATCATCATCATAATAATTAATAAATAAATAAAATTAATTAATTAATAATAATAATAATAATAAAAAAACCCATCATACTAATAATAGAAAACATCGATAAAACATATCGATCAGATTTGGCATTCTGGGAGGAAATAGCCGATTTGGGCCGATTTTCGTGCCAGTTTCACGATGAGGATTTTGAATTTCCGAATTCTTTGAACTTCTCTCTCATTTTGAACTTCTATTGTATTATTCTGTATTCTTTTGAATTTCAACGATTCCATCATTATCGAATAATGACGATCCAAAATAACGATCCAAAAGAAGCCGATAAATCGGGGATTTCCGAGGGCAAGGCGGGGATTTCAAAGGCTGGACGGTGGAACTCCCTGCCACTTCGACACACAAACATTGCACAAACTGCAGCAAATTGGCACCCGTTTTCCGTTCTTTCCGTTGGAACTCCCTGCCACTCGAACCCAGAAAAGTCTGTTGGAACTCCCTGCCACGTGAACCAAGAAAGGTCGCACGAACTGCAGCAATACCGGCGCGCGTTTCTGGTGTTATTTTGTCCGTTCTTCCCAGTGGAACTCCCTGCCACTTGAAGCCAGAAACATCCCACAAACTGCATCAAAACCCAGCCCATTTCTGGTCTTTTTTTGTCCGTTCTTGCCAGTGGAACTCCCTGCCACTTCAAGCCAGAAACAGTGCACAAACGGCAGCAAAACGGCGCCCGTTTTTCATTCTTCCAGTTGGAACTCCCTGCCACTTGAAACCGGAGACATTGTGCCAACTGCAGCAAAACGGAGCCCATGTCTGGTTTTCCCCCCATTGGAACTCCCTGCCACTTGAACACAGAAACATTGAAGGAACTGCAGCAAAACGGAGGCCATTTCTGTCTTTTTTTGCCTGTTCCTCCCCTTGGAACTCCCTGCCACTTGAACACAGAAACATCCCACAAACTGCAGCAAAGCGGAGGCCATTTCTGGTGTTATTTGTCCGTTCTTCCCAGTGGAACTCCCTGCCACTTGAACACAGAAAAATCGCAAGAAATGCAGCAAAACGCGTCTGTTTTTCGTTCTTCCGGTTGGAACTCCCTGCTGCTTGAACCCAGAAAAGTCCGCAAACCGCATCAAAACGGTTCCCATGTCTGTTTTTGTTGTCTGTCGGAACTCCCCGCCACTTGAACCCAGAACCATGCACAAACCGCCTCAAAACGGTGCCCATTTTCCCGCCCTTTCCCTCGGAACTCCCCGCCACTTGCCTCCTCCGCTACATCAGCTCATCCAGCAAGTTGGGACTGGCCACCCAGTCCAGGGTCCTGGGTTCGGATCCCGCCATGATCATGCACAGGAACTGCTTCCCCGTCCTCCGATCGACAGGATAGATAGTGGTGGGCGTGAAGCGGCGCCCGCTCTCCACAAAGGCCACCAGGCGCCCGTAGACCTCCGGGAACTCGCGCCGCAGCGCCACGCCCCGGGCGCGCAGCTCCCGCTGGATGTGGACGAAGCACACCTCCCGCGCCCGCCGGTCCTCCTGGTCCCCGGCGCCCGGCGGCGGCGTCAGGATCAGTGTCTCGATCTCGGCGCCCGGCGCCGCCCCGCCCGGCGCCGAGGCCGCCAGCGCCACCTTGGCGTGCTGGCGCGAGACTGGGTGCCCCTCGCCCGCCGCCACCGTGACGTTCAGCACAAAGCACTCTGCCGGGTCGTAATCCTCCCCGGCGCGCTGCAACTCCCGGGCGTAGGCGCCCAGGTTCCCGGCGTGGGCGCCCACTTCGCGGAGGGAGAGGTAAGTTGGCGCCGCCGCCAGGGCGCCCAGTCCGGCGCGGAGAAAGTTCTCGGCGGCACCGGCGCCCGGGAAGCCGAGGAAGAGGACGCCGCGCCCGCGGGAGAGGAAGCCGACGCGCGCCAGGCGGGAGAAGGCCCGGTGCGCCGCCGCGTCCTCCCGGGAGAAACGTAGCGCGTTGCGGCAGGCGCTGGCGGCGCGGCCGGCGGCGCAGCGCTCCTTGTGGCGGCGCCAGTCCTGGCGCCGGCAGTGGCGCGAGCAGTAGAGGGTGCGGCAGCTGTGGCAGGACTTGAAGTAGAGGCAGGCGTGAAACATCGTTTCCGTGCGCCCGCAGCGGGCGTTGGAGCACATGACGTCGTCCTCGTCGGTGCTGGCGTCCGGGGAACTGGCGCCCGGCGTCTCCGCCGGGCGCTCGGGGTCGGCGCCCGGTTTGTAGTCGATCACCAGGTCCGTGATGAGCTGGTCCAGTTGTTCCAGGCTGCGTTGGCGCGCCGGCGCCGGGCGCCCGGTGATCTCGTTGTCGGTGATGGTGATCTCCGGCGTCACGAACCAGGCGCCGCGCCCGGCGGCGCCCGGTTTTTCCAGAAGGGAGTTCTCCGAGAGGGAGAGGGCGGCGTAGCGCTTGGGGGAGCTGGAGAGCGTCACCACCACGGGCGCCGGGCGCCGAGTGTCGGGCGAGAGGGCCGGCGGCGCCTGGTGGCGCGCTAGAATGTTCTCGTAGCTGCGCCCACGCCACAGCGGCTGGTCAGGGCGCCCGCGCGGCGCCAGGATGTCGTCCCACGACTTGGAGTGGCTGCGCGCTTCGGTTCCCAGCCGCGGCGTCTGCCAGGGCGATTGGGCGGCGCCCGGTGGGTAGCACCCGACCTGCCAGGTCTGGTAGGGCGCCGCCACCGGGCGCCAGGCGCCGTACGGGTGAGGGTATGTCCGTGAGACCGGCGCCTGGACGGGCGCGACGCCGTCGAAGGGCGGAGCGGCGCCCGGTGGCGCGGCGCCATAAAAGGGGGGTGCGGCGCCCGGTGGGGTGGCGCCGTAAAAGGGAGGCGCGGCGCCCTCGAACGTTGGCACGGCGCCGTCAAACATTGGCACGGCGCCGTAAAACGGGGAAATGTAGTTCGTCCGGCTGGGCGCCTCCCGGACAGGGTGGGCGTCCAGGAACGGGGAAACGTAGTTCCGGACCGGGCGCGGCGGCGGCGGCGCGTATCCTCCGTCGCCGGCGTAGAAGACCTGGAGGGGCGCCGGTTGCGGGTTCGGGTCGTAGGCCTCTCCCGGCGCCCGGTCCTCGTAGGTGTCGCTGGGCGTGGGGGTGCGGGAGGGGCGCCAGGCGCCAGGCACGGTCAGGCCGCTCCTTGCCGGGGAGACGTAGCGCGGCGGCGGGTCGGGCTTGATGTCCAGGCGCCGGCGCGGGGCGTTGGCGGGCGGCGCGTTGGCGCCGTGCTGGGCGCCCTGGAAGGGGGAGATGCGGCTGCGCTGGGGCTGGAGCTTGACCGGGTGCAGCTCGTTGGCGTGGCGCCCAGCGCTTTTGGAGCGCGCCCGGGGCGCCGGGTCTCGGGGTGCCTCGCGCCCGCGCCGGGGGCCGGGCGCTGGCGGCTCGTCGTCCAGCCACTCCAGGAAGTCGAAGCTGCGGCAGTGGCGCTTGTGGAAGGGCTGGGGCGCCGCCGACATGGCGCAGGGGAACGGCGGCGCCGTCTGGACGTGGCGCAGGAGGTCCGGCGGGTGGGTGCGGGTCATCTTCAGAAGGGCGGGCCGGGCGCCGCGCCGCCCTCAGTGCGGATCCTGCGGGGGAGAGGGAGGGGCGTCAAGGGGCGGGGGGGAACTACAGTTCCCAGGATCGCTAGCTTGGGAATCGTAGTTTTTTCCAGCGCTTTGGGACTACAACTCCCATGATCCCTAGCTAGCCGGACCAGCAGTCAGGGGAGTTGTAGTCCCAAAGAGCTGGAAAACAAACTACAATTCCCATAAAAAACTACAATTCCCAATGTCCCAGCTCTATGTGACTACAACTCCCATGATCCCTAGCTAGCCGGACCAGCAGTCTGGGGTGATGGGAATTGTAGTTTCCCCCGTTGTTTTCCCGCTAGCTAGGGATCGTGGGAGTTGTAGTCCCAAAGAGCTGGAAAAAACTACAATTCCCATAAAAACTACAATTCCCAATGTCCCAGCTCTATGGGACTACAATTCCCATGATCCCTAGCTAGCTGGACCGGCGGTCACGGATGATGGGAATTGTAGTTTTTTCCCAGCTCTTTGGGACTACAACTCCCACGATCCCTAGCTAAACAGACCAGAGATCAGGGATGATGGGAATTGTAGTTTTTTTCCCCTAGCTCTTTGGGACTACAGCTCCCACGATGCCTAGCTAGCGGGAAAACTACAATTCCCATCATCCTAGCTAGTGGGGGAAACTAGCATTCCCATCCTCCCTGACCGCTGGTCTGGCTAGCTAGGGATCATGGGAGTTATAGTCCCAAACAGTTGGGAAAACTACAATTCCCATGATCCCCAGCTCGCCGGACCAGCGGTCTGGGAGGATGGGAATTGTAGTTTTTTCCAGCTGTTTGGGACTACAACTCCCATGATCCCTAGCTCTGGGAACTGTAGTTTGCCGGCACCCGGAGAGCTGCCATTCCCAGAATTCCCCATGGAATTCAGCCAATGGATGAAACTACAATTCCCAGCACCTTGCTGGAGACGCAACCTGGGGAACTCCCTGCCACTAGATATCTAGCAGCAGAAGGTGGGCCTCTTACCTGGCCCGGCAGGCGTCGCTGGGCGTGGGGCTGGCGCTCCATGCTGCTCCCCGGGGCGTCAGGCGAGGGGCCTAGAGTTCGAAAGAGGAGAAGGGAAGGGTCAGCGGTGGGGGGAGGCAAAGGCACTCTGCGCATGCTCAGGGGCAAGCTTTGGTTATAATAGTCAGAAGAGCAACTCCCCACAAGTGGACCAGGCTGCTTCCCCTCTGCCCCCCACAAGTGGTCCAGGCTGTGCCCCAAAAATGGACCAGACTTCGCCCCACATGTGGACCACGCTGCACCCCCTCTGCACCCCACAAATGGACCAAGCTGCTCCCCATAAGTGGACCAGGCTGCTCCCCCTCTGCACCCCACAAGTGGACCAGGCTGTGCCCCAAAAATGGACCAGGCTGCTCCACCTCTGCACCCCACAAGTGGTCCAGGCTGTGCCCCAAAAATGGACCACGTTGCGCCCCACAAGTGGACCAGGCTGATCCCCTTCTGCTCCCCACAACTGGGCCAGGCTTCTCCCCATAAGTGGACTATTCTGCTCCCCCTCTGCCCCCCACAAGTGGACCAGGCTGCTCCCCATAAGTGGACCAGGCTGCTCCCCCTCTGCACCCCACAAATGGACCATTCTGCTCCCCTCTGCCCCCAATTGGACCATCCTTCCCCCCTATTTCCGCAAATGGTCTCGCCCGCCGCCCGCCCGTTGGCAGCCGAGCCAAACCATCCGGCTCTGCTGGCGGGGGTGGGGTGGGGTTTGGGGGGTTCCAACCGTTGGCCTGACGTCACCTTGGCAGGACCCACTTCCAGGAGGAGGGGGAGGAAACCGGAGATCCCCCCCTTCCCCGGGAATCGTCGCGACCATCGGTCCAGGCGCTTCCCCCCCCACCGGACAGGAGGGAAAGGGCGATGGTCTCTTCCAATTCCCCCCTGCGATGTCAGGGCGATTTGGAGCCGTCCGAAGCGCCCGGTGTCGCCTGGCCTGTTGGCTCCGCGCAGCCGCAGTGGAGGAAGCGTTGCCGGCTCCGCAGCGGCACCGTGTGGCGGAAGGGAGAAAGGGCGCCTTAAAGGGGCCGCGGCTGGGAAATGGCTATGGGGGGGGGGGGGAGACTCGTCCACTTATGGGGAGCAGCCTGGCCCAATTGTGGGGGGCAGAAGGGGGCAGGCTAGTCTACTTGGGGGGAGAAGCCTGGTCCACTTGTGGGGAGAAGCCTGGTCTACTTGGGGGGAGCAGCCTGGTCCACTTGTGGGGAGCAGAGGGGGAGGAGCCTGGTCCACTTGTGGGGAGCAGCCTGGTTTACTTGGGGGGAGCAGCCTGATCCACTTATGGGGTCAGAGGGGGAGGAGCCTGGTCCACTTGTGGGGTGCAGAGGGGGAGCTGCCTGGTTTACTTGGGGGGAGCAGCCTGGTCCACTTGTGGGGAGGAGCCTGGTCCACTTGTGGGGAGCAGCCTGGTTTACTTGGGGGGAGGAGCCTGGTCCACTTGTGGGGAGCAGCCTGGTTTACTTGGGGGGTCAGCCTGATTCACTTGGGGGGAGCAGCCTGGTTTACTTGTGGGGAGGAGCCTGGTCCACTTGTGGGGAGCAGCCTGGTTTACTTGGGGGGTCAGCCTGATTCACTTGGGGGGAGCAGCCTGGTCCACTTGTGGGGAGGAGCCTGGTCCACTTGTGGGGAGCAGCCTGGTTTACTTGGGGGGAGCAGCCTGGTCCACTTGTGGGGAGGAGCCTGGTCCACTTGTGGGGAGCAACCTGGTTTACTTGTGGGGAGGAGCCTGGTCCACTTGTGGGGAGCAGCCTGGTTTACTTGGGGGGGTCAGACTGATTCACTTGGGGGGAGCAGCCTGGTTTACTTGTGGGGAGGAGCCTGGTCCACTTGTGGGGAGCAGCCTGGTTTACTTGGGGGGTCAGCCTGATTCACTTGGGGGGAGCAGCCTGGTTTACTTGTGGGGAGGAGCCTGGTCCACTTGTGGGGAGCAGCCTGGTTTACTTGGGGGGGTCAGCCTGATTCACTTGGGGGGAGCAGCCTGGTTTACTTGTGGGGAGGAGCCTGGTCCACTTGTGGGGAGCAGCCTGGTTTACTTGGGGGGTCAGCCTGATTCACTTGGGGGGAGCAGCCTGGTTTACTTGTGGGGAGGAGCCTGGTCCACTTGTGGGGAGCAGCCTGGTTTACTTGGGGGGGTCAGCCTGATTCACTTGGGGGGAGCAGCCTGGTTTACTTGTGGGGAGGAGCCTGGTCCACTTGTGGGGAGCAGCCTGGTTTACTTGGGGGGTCAGCCTGATTCACTTGGGGGGAGCAGCCTGGTTTACTTGTGGGGAGGAGCCTGGTCCACTTGTGGGGAGCAGCCTGGTTTACTTGGGGGGTCAGCCTGATTCACTTGGGGGGAGCAGCCTGGTCCACTTGTGGGGAGGAGCCTGGTCCACTTGTGGGGAGCAGCCTGGTTTACTTGAGGGGAGCAGCCTGATCCACTTATGGGGTCAGAGGGGGAGCAGCCTGGTCCACTTGTGGGGGGCGGAGGGGGAGCAGCCTGCTTCACTTGTGGGGAGTAGCCTGGTCCACTTGTGCGGAGAAGCCTGGTTTACTTGGGGGGTCAGCCTGATTCACTTGGGGGGAGCAGCCTGGTTTACTTGTGGGGAGGAGCCTGGTCCACTTGTGGGGAGAAGCCTGGTTTACTTGGGGGGTCAGCCTGATTCACTTGGGGGGAGCAGCCTGGTCCACTTGTGGGGAGGAGCCTGGTCCACTTGTGGGGAGCAGCCTGGTTTACTTGGGGGGGTCAGCCTGATTCACTTGGGGGGAGCAGCCTGGTTTACTTGTGGGGAGCAGAGGGGGAGGAGCCTGGTCCACGTGTGGGGAGCAGCCTGGTTTACTTGGGGGGAGCAGCCTGATCCACTTATGGGGTCAGAGGGGGAGCAGCCTGGTCCACTTGTGGGGGGCGGAGGGGGAGCAGCCTGCTTCACTTGTGGGGAGTAGCCTGGTCCACTTGTGGGGAGCAGCCTGGTCCACTTGTGGGGAGAAGCCTGGTCCACTTGTGGGGGGCGGAGGGGGAGAAGCCTGGTCCACTATTATTTATTATTATTAAATAAAATTTCGCACCCGGCGCCGGCCTCCCCCCTCCAACCCAGAGAGTGGATTCTCCCTTTGTGATGGGAATTCTAGCACTGCCTGGGAAGAAGGCGCCTCCTTGGGTCCTGAAAACTACAGTTCCCAAGGTGCACCTGGAGCCTGGCATTGCCATTCCCCTGCTAAGCCTGGACGCAAATCCTCATGGGGATTGTAGTTCGCTCAGGACGCCTTTCAAGCGATTTGGTGGCTGTCGGCGCGCCGATTGGATGAGGCGCCTATCAATTAACCTAATCCCGCCCCCTCCGCGGCATCAGACGCACGATACGCCGCGCTTGATAGATGCGACGCGCCCATTGGCCGAGGCGCCTGTCAAATAACCTAATCCCGCCCCCTGCTCGGCGTCAGACGCACGTTTGGGCACGCCGGGAAGAACCGACGCGCCCATTGGCTGAGCCTACCTGTCATTGACGTAACCCCCGCCCCAGGGGTGGGGCTTCAGCAGCAGCCGAGCCGCCATTGGCCCCGCGCCTTTGAACGCGGGCGCTGATTGGCTGGGCCGTTCGCGCTCCTCATTTCTCCTCAGAAAGCGCAGCAATGGCGGACGGAGACTTGAAGCGGGTTCCCGACGTGGATATCGACGAGGCCGACGGCGTCTTCAAGTACGTCCTCATCCGCGTCACGACGCCGGGCGCCGGGCCGGGGAAGGACGTCGTGCGCGGCTACGCCTGGGCCGAATATCACGGTGAGGGGACGCCGGGTGCGGGCGAAAATGCCGGGGGAGAATTCTGATTGGGCGAGGCGCACGCACGTCAACAGTGGAGGCGGGGAGAGAACGACTGTGGCGGGTTCCTATTGGGCGAAGCGGGGATGGAATGCCGGTTGCGGGTTCCGATTGGGCAAGGCGCAGGCAAGTGGACAGTGCAGGCGGGGAGAGAACGCCGGTTCCGGGTTACGATTGGGCGAGGCGGGAAGAGAACGCCGCTTGCCGGTTCTGATTGGGCGAGGCGCAGGCATGTGAAGTGAAGGCGGGGAGAGAACGACGGTGGCGGGTTCCGATTGGACGAAGCGTACGCTTGGGGGTAGTTGAGGCGGTTGCGACTTCTGATTGGGTGAGGCGCAGGGACGTTATATAGTGGAGGTGGGGAGAGGGCGCCGGTTGTGGCTTTCGATTGGGCGAGGCGGGGAGAGAACGCCGGTTGTGGGTTCCGATTGGGTGAGGCGCAGTGGAAAGTGAAGGCGGGATGGATCTCAGGTAGCGACTTTTGATTGGGTGAGACGTAGTCACTTGGACAGAGAAGGCGGGGCTAGAACCCCAGATGCGGGTTCCGATTGGGGAGGCATAGGCACGTGGATATTGAAGGCGGGGAGAGAACGACGGGAGCGGGTTCCGATTGGACGATTGTTATTATTAGTAGTAGAAGTAGTTATTAATTATTATTATTATTATTATTATTTCCCTTCCAGCCGACATCTATGATCGCGTCTCGGAGGATCTCTCCCGGCTCGGGTTCGAGTGCGAGTGTCTGGGCGGCGGGCGGATCTCCCGCCAGAGCGGATCCCGCAAGATCCACGTCTATGGCTACTCCGTGGTGAGCGACTCTCCATCCTAGAGCGGTGTTGGGGACTACAATTCCCATCATCCCTGAGCGCTGGGCCGGCTAGCAAAGGATCATGGGAATTGTAGTTTCCCCTGCTGTTTTCCACTAGCGATGGATCGTGGAAGTTGTAGTTCTAAACAGCTGGGGGAAAACTACAATTCCCATCATCCCTGACAGCTGGGCCGGCTAGCAAGGGATCATGGGAGTTGTAGTCCCAAACAGCTAGGGAAAACTACAGTTCCCATCATCCCTGGCCGCTGGGTGCGCCTAGCAAGGCATCATGGGAGTTGTAGTCCCAAACATTGGGTAAAAACTACCATTCCCATCATCCCTGTCCAGCTAGCGAGGGATAATAAGAGTTGTAGTCCCAAACAGCGGGTAAAACTACAATTCCCATCATCCCTGACAGCTGGGCCGGCTACCAAAGGATCGTGGGAGCTGTAGTCCCAAACAGCTGGGGGAAACTACAGTTCCCATCATTCCTGACGACTGGGTGCGCCTAGCAAGGCATCATGGGAGTTGTAGTCCCAAACAGCTAGGGAAAACTACAGTTCCCATCATCCCTGGCCGCTGGTCCAGCTAGCTAAGGATCATGGGAGTTGTAGTCCCAAACATTGGGTAAAAACTACCATTCCCATCATCCCTGTCCAGCTAGCGAGGGATAATAAGAGTTGTAGTCCCAAACAGCGGGTAAAACTACAATTCCCATCATCCCTGAGCGCCGGTCCGGCTAGCAAAGGATCATGGGAATTGTAGTTTCCCCTGCTGTTTTCCACTAGCGATGGATCGTGGAAGTTGTAGTTCTAAACAGCTGGGGAAAACTACAATTCCCATCATCCCTGACAGCTGGGCCGGCTAGCAAAGGATCGTGGGAGCTGTAGTCCCAAACAGCTGGGGGAAACTACAGTTCCCATCATTCCTGACGACTGGGTGCGCCTAGCAAGGCATCATGGGAGTTTTAGTCCCAAACAGCTGGGGGAAACTACAGTTCCCATCATCCCTGACCGCTGGTCCGGTTAGCGAGGGATCATGGGAGTTGTAGTTCTAAACAGCTGGAAAAGACTACAATTCCCACGATCCCTCACTAGCCGGACCAGCGGTCAGGGATGATGGGAATGGTAGTTTTTCCCGCTAGCTAGGGATCATGGGAGTTGTAGTCCCAAACAGCTGGGGAAAACTACAGTTCCCATCATCCCTGGCCGCTGGTCCAGCTAGCTAAGGATCATGGGAGTTGTAGTCCCAAACATCGGGTAAAAACTACAATTCCCATCATCCCTGACAGCTGGGTCGGCTAGCAAGGGATTATGGGAATGGTAGTTTTTCCCTCTGTTTGGGAGTACAGCTCCCATGATCGCTTGCTAGCAGGGAGACAGCGGGGAAAACTACAATTCCCATCATTCCTGACGACTGGGTGCGCCCAGCAAGGCATCATGGGAGTTGTAGTCCCAAACAGCTGGGGAAAACTACAGTTCCCATCATCCCTGACCGCTGGTCCGGCTAGCAAGGGATCATGGGAGCTGTAGTCCCAAACAGATGGGGGAAAACTACAATTCCCATCATCCCTAGCTGCTAGTCCTGTTAGCTAAGGAGCATGGGAACTGTAGTCCCAAAGAGCTGGAGAAAACGATTCCCATTATCCCTGATCTCTGGTCCAGCTAGCTAGGGATTATGGGAGTTGTAGTCCCAAAGAGCTGAAAAAACTACAATTCCCATGATCCCTCACTAGCCGGACCAGCGTTCAGGGATGATGGGAATGGTAGTTTTCCCGCTGTGTTCCCACCAGCTAGGTATCATGGGAATTGTAGTTCCAAACAGCTGGAAAAAACTACAATTCCCATGATCCCTAGCTAGCAGGACCAGCCGTCAGGGATGATGGGAATTGTAGTTTTTTCCGCTAGCAAGGGATCATGGGAGTTGTACTCCCAAAGAGGTGGAGGAAAACTACAATTCCCATCATCCCTGACTGCTCGTCTGGCTAGCTAGGGAACATGGGAGCTGTAGTCCCAAACAGCGGGGGAAACTACAATTCCCATCATTCCTGTGATTCTTCTTCCTGCATTTTACACAATTAAATGACACTATATTATTAGTATCATTTTATAGTCATTAATATTTATGATGATGACGATTAATTATTACTAATTATTACTAATTATCTTTCAGGGCTTCGGCCGGGCGCCGCATTCGGTCGCCACCGAAAAACTGGGCGCCGCTTTCCCCGACTACCAAGTCACCTGGTCGGACGACGGCTACTGATTTATTTCATTTCCTCCAATAAAATAAAAATTCGCACCCGGCGCCTGGCGTGAAATGTAGCGTTCCGGGCGCCAAGGCTTCCTTTCGATCATCTGGTCCAGGATTCGAACCCGGATCCCGGGCGCCCCTTCGCCCCCATCGTCTGCCGGAAACTACAGTTCCCAAAAGGGCGCCTTCTTGCCCAGGGAACTCTGGGAGTTGCTTGGAAGGAGAGGCGCCCGGCGAAAACTAAGGTTCCCACAGCACCGCGTTCGAGATGGATCATGGGAACTGTAGTTTGCTAGGAGGCGCCTCAGAGAACTACAACTCCCTTTTTCCTATTGGTCTCTACTTTCCGGCGCCCCTGAGCATGCTATCGTTCCCATGGCGCCACTGAACGTACTACAGTTCCCAAGGTGCTCCTAGAACTACGGTTCCCACTTCCACCCTTCTTCCCAGGGAACTCTGGGAGTTTCAGCTGCCGGGAAGGAGAGGCGCCCGGTGAAAACTAAGGTTCCCAGAGCACTGCGTTCGAGATGGATCATGGGAACTGTAGTCCTTTCCTATCGGCCTCTGGCACCTCCTAGCAATCGGCGCCCCTCGGCATACTACAGTTCCCAAGCGGCGCAGAACATACTACAGTTCCCAAGGCGCCGCTGGACGTACTACCGTTCCCAAGGCGCCGCTGAACGTACTACCGTTCCCATCAACAGCCAATCCTTCTTTCCGATGGGTCTTGGGCACCTCCTAGGTGTTGGCACCCCTGAGCATACTATAATTCCCAAGCGTACTATAATTCCCAAGGTGCCACTGAGCGTACTACGGTTCCCAAGGTGCTTGCACCGCTGGAGTTTATTCAGGCATCCTTTCCACAAAGCAAGGCGGTCCGGAAACCGGGCGCCGCGCCCTGGCGCGCTACGGTTCCCGTTCGGAAAACAGGCGCCGAAGAGGAGACGGAGGCAGGAGGCCTTGTGCAGCCGGGGAGGAAGGGAGGGAGGGAGGGAGGGAGGGAGGGAGGAGGAGAGATGGAGAGGAAAAAGGGAAGGAGAAAGAGGAAAAGGAAATGAGGGGAAATGGGAGAGGAAAGAGGAAGAAGGGAAAGGAAGAGGAAGGAGAGAGAGGAAGGGGGAAGAGGAAGGAAGGAAGGAAGGAAGGAGAAAGAGGAAAAGGAAATGGGAAATGAAAGAGGAAGAATGCAGAGGAAGAGGAAAGAGGAAGAAGGGAAAGGAAGGAGGAGGAAGAAGGGAAGGGAAGAGGAAATGGATGGAAGGAAGGAAGGGGGACAAGGAAAGAAAGAAGGAAGGAAGGAGAGGAAGGAAGGAAGGGAGGAGGAGGAAGGGGGGAAGAGGAAGGGAGGGAGGGAGAGAGGAGGAGGGAAGAAGGAAGGAAGGAAGGAGAAAGAGGAAAAGGAAATGAGGGGAAATGGGAGAGGAAGAAGGAAGAGGAAGGAGAGAAAGGAAGAGGAAGGAAAGAAGGAAAAGGGAGAGGAAAGAGGAAGAATGGAAGGAGGAAAAGTAAATGAGGGGAAATGGGAAAGGGAAGAGGAAGGATGAAGAATGGAAAGGAGGGGAGGAGAAAGAGGAAATGAGGGAAAGTGGGAGAGGAAAGCGGAAGAAGGGAAAGGAAGGAGGAAGAAGAAGGGGGGAAGGGAAGAGGAAATGGAAGGAAGGAAGGAAAGAAGGGGGACAGAAAGAAAGGAGGGAGGGAGGGAGGGAGGAAAGGAAGAGGAAAAGGAAAGAAAGATGGAGAGAAAGGGGAGGAGAAAGAGGAAATGAGGGAAATTGGGAGGGAAAAGAATGGAAGGAGGAAGAGGAAAATGAAGAGGAAATAAGGGAGTTTGGGAGAGGGAAGAGGAAGGAGAGGAGGAAGAGGAAAAGGAAATAGGACAAGGAAAAAGAAGGAAGGAAAGAAGGAAGGAAGAGGAAGGAGGGGGAAAGGAAAAGGAAGGGGAGGAGAAAGAGGAAAAGGAAATAAGGGGAAATGGGAAAGGAAAGAGGAAGAATGGAAAGGAAGAGGAAGGAAGGGGAGGAGAAAGAGGAAAAGGAAATAGACAGGACAAGGAAAAAGAAGGAAGGAAAGAAGGAAGGAAGAAGGGGAGGAGAAAGAGGAAATGAGGGAAATTGGGAGAGGGAAGAGGAAGAATGGAAAGGAAGAGGAAATAGATGAGATGAAGAGGGGAAGGAGGATGTTGAAATGGAGGAGGAAGTGGAAGAAGGGGAAAGGGGAGGAAGGAAGGGAGGAAGGAGAGAGGGAAGGAAAAGAAGGAAGGAAGGAAGGACCAGAGGAGAGGAAGAAGGGAGAGAAATGGGGAGCAGAGAGGGGGAAGAGGAAGAAGGAGGGAAGTGGGGACGTAGAGGAAGTGGCAAACAGGAAGGGGAAGCGCCGCCCCCTTTTTTGAAGGGATCAACCAGTCCGGAAAGAGGGAGGATACCTGAGTCTGTTCCATGCGCCCGGAAACGGGGAGTGGCCCCAAAGCAGGAAGTAAGGGGCGGGACTTCCTGTTCCTCCGGCGCCGCCCCTGGAAGCAGCACAAAGTCCACGGAAAACGCCGGAAGGGCCTTTTTTTTCGGTGGGCGGGGTCACAGCAAAAAGGCGGGGTCACATGCACCGCAGGAAGTCCGGCCCCCAGGCAGACCTGTCCGTCAAAAGCAGCAGCGTCCGTCCGAAACGTTGGGGGGCGGGACTCCTTTCCCGGAAGGGGAGGAGCCTCCCGTCGGAAATGGGCGGGGCTAGAGCTCCTCGTAGTCCCCGCCCCCCCGGGCCGGCCCCGCCCCCAGAAAGGCCTCCAGCTCGTCCAGGGGGCTGGCCTTGGCTTTGGCCCGCCCCTTCCTGCGCCCTTCCGCTTCCTCCTTGGGCTTCTTGGGGCGGGTCTTCCTCTTCTTCTCTTCCTGCGGGGAGAAAGAGAGAGAGAGGCAGGAAGTGAGGGGGCGGGAACTTCCTGTGGCGCCCGGCCGCTCTAGGGTTCCCAGCCTACCTCTTTGCTGCTCCGCTTCTTCTTCTTCTTCTTCTCCTTGGAAGGCGGCTTGTCCGGATCTGGAAAGGGAAAGAATATTCGTTTAATCTCCTTTTTTTATTATTATATTTCATTATCTATAATATTAAATTAACATGTAATTAAAATTTATCTTTAATATTATTACTATTACTATTATTTATTAATTTATATCATTTTATTGTTTTGTTTTATTTTCATTTATTATTATATTATATTATATTATATTATATTATATTATATTATATTATATTATACTACTACATTATTATTATATTTCATTATCTATAATTTTTAATTAAAATTTAATTAAAATTTATCTTTAATATTATTACTTTTTCTGTTATTTATTAATTTATTTATTTATATATTTTTTTATTTTTTTTATTAGATTAGATTAGATTAGATTACTACATTATTATTATATTTTATTATCTATAGTATTAAATTAAAATTTAATTAAAATTTACATTTAATATTATTACTATTAGGGTATAATTATTATTATCATTATCCTTAGTATTATTGCTATTACTATTATTAAACTGTCATTATTACTATGGGGGTATAAATATTATTATTATTATTTTTAGGGTATAAATATCATTATCATTATTATATAAGTATCATTATTATTAGGGCATAAATATCATTACCATTATTATTATTATTTAAATGTCATTATTACGATGAGGGTATTATTATTATTATTATTATTATTATTATTATTATTATTATTATTATTATTATTATATTTATTATTATTATTATTATTATTATTATTATTATTATTATTATTATTATATCATTATTACTATTAGGGTATAAATATCATAATCATCATCATTACTATTCTTAAAATATGATTACTATCAGAGTATAAAGATCATGATTACTATTAGGAGATAAATATGATTATTATTATTACCATTATTATTATTATTATTATTATTATTATTATTATTAGGGTATAAATATCATAATCATCATCATTACTATTCTTAAAATATGATTACTAAGAGTATAAAGATCATGATTACTATTAGGAGATAAATATGATTATTATTATTACCATTATTATTATTACCATTATTATTATTATTATTATTATTATTATTATTATTATTATTACCTTCCTCGCTGCTCTCCTTCCGGGGCGTCGGCTCCTCCAATCCCAGCCCAAAGAGATCCGCCTCGTTCTTCGGCCGGAAGGCGGGGAGGGCCGGCGGGGGCGGGGCTGGGGGCCGGGGGGGCGGGGCCGTGCCGGGGTCCGAGGCGTCCGATAGGTCCGAGAGGGCGGGGAAGTGGTCCTGCAAAGGAGGCTGGGAGAAGAGCCCGTCCCTTATTTCCTTATTCTTTCCCCAAAGGATTCTGGGAGTTGTAGTTTGAGGCTGCTAAGGCGCCCTCTAGTCCCCCCCAAAGGATTCTGGGAAATGTAGTTTCAGGCTTCTAGGGCGCACTATTCCCCTTTCAACACAGCAAAGGATTCTGGGAGACATAGTTTGAGGCTTCTAGTCCCCCAAAGGATTCTGGGAAATGTAGTTTGAGGCTTCTAGCTCCCCAAAGGAGTCTGGGAAATGTAGTTTGAGGCTTCTAGTCCCCCAAAGGATTCTGGGAAATGTAGTTTGAGGCTTCTAGCTCCCCAAAGGAGCCTGGGAGATGTAGTTTGAAGCTTCTATGGCGCCCTCTAGTCCCCCCAAAGGATTCTGGGAAATGTAGTTTCAGGCTTCTAGGGTGCACTATTCCCCTTTCAACACAGCAAAGGATTCTGGGAGTTGTACTTTGAGGCATCTAAGGCGCCCAAAGGATTCTGGGAGCTGTAGTTTGAGGTTTCTAAGGTGATCTTTTCCCTTTTCAGCAAAGCAAAGGATTCTGGTAGACATAGTTTGAGGCTTCTAGTCCCCCAAAGGATTCTGGGAGTTGTAGTTTGAGGCTTCTAGTCCCCCAAAGATTCTGGGAAATGTAGTTTGAGGCTTCTAGCTCCCCAAAGGAGTCTGGGAGTTGTAGTTTGAGGCTTCTAGTCCCCCAAAGGATTCTGGGAGTTGTAGTTTGAGGCTTCTAGTCCCCCAAAGGATTCTGGGAAATGTAGTTTGAGGTTTCTAAGGCGCTCAATTCCCCTTTCAACTTAGCAAAGGATTCTGGGAGTTGTAGTTTGAATCTCCTAAGGCGCCCTCTAGTCCCCGCAAAGGATTCTGGGAGATGTAGCTTGAGGCTTCTAGTCGCCCAAAGGATTCTGGAAAATGTAGTTTGAAGCTTCTAAGGCTCTCTATTCCCCTTTCATTATTATTTCCCCCAAAGGATTCTGGGAGACGTAGTTTGAGGCTTCTAGTCCCCCAAAGGATACTGAGAGTTGTAGTTTGAGGCTTCTAGTCCCCCAAAGGATTATGGGAAATATAGTTTGAGGCTTCTAAGGCGCTCTATTTCCCTTTCAAAACAGCAAAGGATACTGGGCGTTGTAGTTTGAGGCCGCTAAGGCGCCCTCTAGTCCACCAAAGGATTCTGGTAGTTGTAGTTTGAGGCTTCTAGTCCCCCAAAGGATTCTGGGAAATGTAGTTTGAGGCTTCTAGCTCCCCAAAGGAGTCTGGGAGTTGTAGTTTGAGGCTTCTAGTCCCCCCAAAGGATTCTGGGAAATTTAGTTTGAGGCTTCTAGTCCCCCAAAGGATTCTGGGAAATGTAGTTTGATTCTCTTAAGGCGCTCTCTAGTCCCCCAAAGGATTCTGGGAAATGTAGTTTGAGGCTGCTAAGGCTCTCTATTCCCCTTTCATTATTATTTCCCCCAAAGGATTCTGGGAGTTGTAGTTTGAAGCTAAGGCACCCCCTAGCCCCTCAAAGGAGTCTGGGAGTTGTAGTTTGAGGCTGCTAAGGCGCTCTATTCCCCCAAAGGATTCTGGGAGTTGTAGTTTGAAGCTAAGGCACCCCCTAGCCCCTCAAAGGAGTCTGGGAGTTGTAGTTTGAGGCTGCTAAGGCGCTCTATTCCCCCAAAGGATTCTGGGAGTTGTAGTTTGAAGCTTCTAAGGCCCTCTAGTCCCCCCCAAAGGATTCTGGGAGTTGTAGTTTGAGCCTTCTACTCCCCCAAAGGAATCTGGGAGTTGTAGTTTGAGGCTTCTAGTGCCCCCAAAGGATTCTGGGAGACGTAGTTTGAGGCTTCTAAGGCGCCCAAAGGATTCTGGGAGTTGTAGTTTGAGGCGTCTAGCCCCCCAACGGATTCTTGGAAATCTAGTTTGAAGCTGCTAAGGCTCCCTATTCCCCTTTCATTATTATTTCCCCCAAAGGATTCTGGGAGTTGTAGTTTGAAGCTTCTAAGGCCCTCTAGTCCCCCAAAGGATTATGGGAGTTGTAGTTTGAGGCTTCTAAGGCACCCAAAGGATTCTGGGAAACATAGTTTGAGGCTCCTAGTCCCCCAATGGATTCTGGGAGTTGTAGTTTGATTCTCCTAAGGCGCCCATAGGATTCTGGGAGATGTAGTTTGAGGCTTCTAGTCCCCCAAAGGATTCTGGGAAATGTAGTTTGAGGCTGCTAAGGCTCTCTATTCCCCTTTCATTATTATTTCCCCCAAAGGATTATGGGAGTTGTAGTTTGAGGCTTATAGTCCCCCCAAAGGATTCTGGGAAATATAGTTTGAGGCTTCTAGCTCCCCCCCAAAGGATTCTGGGAGATGTAGTTTGAGGCATCTAACGCACCCAAAGGATTCTGGGAGATGTAGTTTGAGTCATCTAAGGCACCCTCTAGCCCCCCCAAGGATTCTGGGAGTTGTAGTTCCCCCACGCCCGGCGCCCACTCACCCCCCTGGCGTCGGCCGAGGCGTCGCTCTCGAACTCGGGGTCGTCCATGACGAAGGAGAGCATCTGCGCCGCCACCGGCCCCTCGGGGTCGCTCTCCGACTCCTCGCCGGGCGCCGGGAGGGTCCGGGTTCCGGAAGGTTCCGCCGGGGGCCGGGCCGGGGCCGGGTCCGACCTCAAAGACGGGGAGGCGGGGCTGGGTAACGAGAGTCAGGATCATGTAATTATCGTTACGGCGAAAAGAAATTCATAATGGTGCTTCTAATTAAATTAGAATAATGATTTTCATTGCCATGACAATTGTCATTAGCGTTAATTAACAATTATGGATGAAATTATCATCGTTAATCACCAAATCACAAATTATTATCGTTATAGTGAAATGGAATTCATCATTAGGGTTCTAATTAAACTATAATCATTATCATTACCATTACAATTATCATGATCGTAATAACGATCATTATGTTGATCATGACAATTATCATCATATAATAATAATAATAATAAGACAAATAAAACTAATGATAATACTAATAAGACTAATAAAACTAATAATAATAATAAAATAATAATAATAATAATAATAATAAGATAAATAAAACTAATGATAATACTAATAAAACTAATAATAATAATAATAAATAAGACAAATAAAGCTAATGATACTAATAAAACTAGTAAAACTAATAATAATAATAATAAGACAAATAAAACTAATGATAATACTAATAAAACTAATAATAATAATAATAATAATAAAATAATAATAATAATAATAAAAATAATAATAAGATAAATAAAACTAATGATAATACTAATAAAACTAATAATAATAAAAAATAAGACAAATAAAACTAATGATAATACTAATAAAACTAATAAAACTAATATTATTATTATTATTATTAAAAATAATAGTGATAATATTAATATTCTTAATTATTCCGACCCTTTCTTCCCCTCCGGCTCCGGCGCGACGTCTTCGTCCCCCAGGATGGCCAATCCGCCCGCCGGCCGCTCCTCCTCTTCCTCGCTGGAGATCGCCCCGTCTTTGCCGGGGGGCGGCGCCCCGAGTTCGAGTCTCCCTCCAGTCTCCTCTTCATTTCTGCAGGGAGGAACGGGTTAAGGGCGGGCGGGGGTCTCGGGTTCGGGGGGGGGGAACCCCCTCCCCGATCCCCCCCACACACCTTACCTGCCGTTTTGCGGGGGTCCGGCGGGGGGCGCCCCCTTTTCCCGGGGGTCCTCCAGGAACGCCCCCTCCAGCCGGTCGTCCGGGGCAAAGTCCTCCACCGTTGGGGGGTCTGCGCCCGGTTTTGGGGGGGGGGAGAAAAATGGCATCCCTGATCATCCGTCCCCCCGAAAAAATTATTACTATTAGGGTCTAAATATCATTATTATTAATAGTATTATTAGTATTATTTTTACTATTATTATGAAGGGACATCGTCCCCGATCATTTCCCCTAATAATATAATAACCCTAATAATATCATCACATAAAAATTATTATTAGAGTATCATAATCCCCCCAAAAAATTGCACGCCGATTGTCCCCCCATAAAATTATCACTATTAGGGTATAGATGATAATAATAATAATAATAATAATAATATTACAATAATGATAATAATAATAATAATAATAATAATAATAATAATAATAATAATAATAATACAATTATGATGATGATGATGATAATAATAATAATAATAATATTACAATTATGATAATGATAATGATAATGATAATAATAATAATAATAATGGTAATTTAATGATAATGATAATAATAATAATGATAATGATATTACAATGATGATGATAATGATGATGATAATAATAATAATAATACGATGATGATAATAATATAATGATAATGATGATAATGATAATAGTAGTAATAATAATAATAATAATAATACAATGATGATAATAATAATAATAATAATAATAATAATAATAATAATAATAATAATAATATAATGGTAATAATAATGATAATAATAATATTACAATGATGATAATGATAAGAATAAGAATATAATGATGATAATAATGATATTAATAATAATAATAATATAATGATGATAATAATAATATTACAATGATGATAATAATAATCTAATGAGGCTGATAATAATAATAATAATAATAATAATAATAATAATAATAATAATATTACAATCATGATGATAATAATAATAATATAATGATGATGATAATAATAATAATGATAATAATAATATTACAATAATGACAATGATAATAATATATGACGCTCACCGGCGGCCGCCCCGAAGATCCTGGCGATGAAGCCGCGCCGGGGGGCGGCTGGGGGGGCTGGGGCCGGGGCGGCGGGTGTTTGGGGGGGGCTTTGGGGGGTCTCGGTGGGGTTGGGGGTCCCCGGGTCAGACCCCCCCTCCGGGGCGTTGTCGGGGGGCGGCTGGGGTCCCGGCGAGGGGGTCTCGGGGGACGGCGCCCCCCGGCTGCGGGCCTCCATGGCTTCCAGGAATCTGTGGGGTGAATGGTTATTAAGAAGCATTAATAAACCATTGGTAAGCCTTAATCAACCATTGATAAGCCTTAATCAACCATTGATAAGCCTTAATCAACCATTAATAAGCCTTAATAAACCATTAATCAGCATTGATAAACCATTGGTAAGCCTTAATAAACCATTAATCAGCATTAATAAACCATTGGTAAGCCTTAATAAACCATTAATAAGCATTGATAAACCATTGGTAAGCCTTAATAAACCATTAATCAGCATTAATAAACCATTGGTAAGCCTTAATAAACCATTAATAAGCATTAATAAACCATTGATAAGCATTAATAAGCATTAATAAACCATTGATAAGCATTAATAAGCCTTTGCATGATTCATATTAATATTATTAATCAGCGTTCACATGATGTATTATTCATATTGTTCATATTCATTCATATTATTGATATTATTAACAGGCATTCACATGATTAATATTATTCATATTATTAGGAAGCATTCACGTTATTGATATTATTCATATTGTTAATATTCATTCGCGCAACTGATATTATTAACAGGCATTCACATGATTAATATTATTCATATTATTAAGAAGCATTCACGTTATTCCTATTATTAATAAGAATCTACATTACTCATATTATTAATAAGCATTCATGTTATTGACATTATTAATAAGAATTTACATTATTAATATTATTAATAAACATTCACATTATTGACATTATTAATAAGCACTCACATTATTGATATTATTAATAAGCCTTCACATTATTAACCACCCACATAATTAATATTAATAAGCATTCCCATTGATCTTATGAATAAGCATTCATATTATTCATAAGAATTCATGTAATTGATCTTATGAATAAGCATTCACATTAATAATATTATTCATAAGAATCCACATTCTTCATCTTAGTAAGACTATTAAGCATTCACATTATTAATATTATTCATTCATACTCTTCATATTCTTAATCAGCATTCAGATTATTGACATCATCAATAAGCATTCACACTATTCATATTATTATCCTTATTTTATTATTGAATCATTATTAATAATAATAATTAACATTATTAATAAGCATTCATCTTACATCTCATAGTTCTGGTCCTCCGTCTCCTGCTGGACCGACAGCTCCTCTAGTGTGGCGTCGATGTCTAATTGGTTCGTTTCCAGCTGACGAAGGAGCGTCTCTCTCTGGGGGGAGAATATAGAAAGAGGATTTCAAGGGGGGGGGGAATCCAAATTCCAAATAGGAATATTCAGCAACGGACGCAAAACGTCTCCTCCAAGGTATATCGTAGATGGATTTATATATTTATAATATATAATATATATTAATAATATATATGTAAATATATTTAGGTATTTCTAATATACAGTGGTGCCTCGCAAGACGAAATTCATTCGTTCCGCGAGTTTTTCCGTCTTGCGATGCACGGTTTCCCATAGGAATGCCTTGAAAATCAATGTAATAAAATATAGCTTCAGGAGCTAGATTTCTCAGTGCGGGGAGTTCATTCAAGGCAATGCAGCTTGAGGAGCTAGCTTTCTTAGAGCGGGGAGCTCCTAAAATTCAATTTAAAAAAAAAACCAGCTTGAGGAGCTAGCTTTCTCGCTGCGGGGAGCTCCCACCTCATGCAATGCAATACAATGTAGCTTGAGGAGCTAGCTTTCTCAGAGCGGGGAGATCCTGCCTTGTGCAATGCAATAAGGAATAATGCAAGAAGAAATAGCTTGAGCAGCTATGTTTCTCAGAGCAGGGAGTTCATTCAATGCAATGGAATTAAACAGAACTTCAGGAGTTCCTTCTCCTGCAATGCAATCAAAAATAGCTTGAGGAGCTAGCTTTCTCGCTGCGGGGAGCTCCTCCCTCATGCAATGCAATAAAATACAGCTTGAGGAACTAGATTTCTAAGAGCGGGGAGCTCCTAAATTCAATTCAAAAACAGCTTGAGGAGCTAGCTTTCTCGCTGCGGGGAGCTCCTACCTCATACAATGCAATGCAATGCAATACATCACAATACAATGCAATACAATATGGCTTGAGGAGCTAGCTTTCTTGCTGCGGGGAGCTCCTGCCTCATACAATACAATACAATGCAATGCAATGCAATGCAATGGAAGGCAATGCAGCTTGAGGAGCTGGCTTTCTGGCTGCGGGGCGCGCCCCCCTCACCTGTTGATCTTGCGGATCAGGTCCCTCACGTCGTCGGGCAGGATGACCCGGTGCCTCGCAAGACGAAATTCATTCGTTCCGCGAGTTTTTCCGTCTTGCGAAGCACGGTTTCCCATAGGAATGCCTTGAAAATCAATCAATGCGTTCCTGGGGAAACCGCCTTCAGACCAGGTCCGGGGGGGGGGGGGGGGGGACGGACAAGGGCTTTTCTTCCCACCCCCCAGCATTTTTAAAAACCCCGGGAGAGCGGAGGGCTTCCCTCCCAAAGGGAAAACCCTTTCGTCTCGCGGGTTTCCCGTCTTGCGAGGCGTTCGTCTGGCGGGGCACCACTGTAGACGTAAATCGATTTCTACGGGGCATGAAAGGATCAAATTTCACAGCCTGCAAGGGCGGAAACGAGGTCCGAGGCGGCGTTCTTACGCCGAGCGGAATTACTATGGGCAAAAAGGGAGGAGGCAAATCATAAATCTTGGCATTGTCGAGAAAAAGAAGGAAGATTTCCTGATCTGCGGTGGGAATGTAAAAAAGGAAAGAACTGGGAAATGATAGATCATATCTATCTATCTATGTAATTAATATATATAATAAGATCTATGTAATATATATGTAATATAATATATAATCTATGTAATATATATAATAAGATCTATGTAATATATATGTAATATAATATATAATCTATGTAATATATATGTTATATATATATATATATATATATATATATATATGAGACTTTTTTTAAAAAAAAAAAGAAGCATTTTTACTTGGTATTAATAGGCAAGATGTTAATTTCTTTTTCTGTGCAAAAACTGCGGCAAGACTGTTGTTAGCCCAGAAATGGAAACAAGATGAATGAAATATGGGAAAGGAGTGAAAAAAGATGAATGAAGGCATGAAAGATGGGAAAGGAGTGAAAAAAGATGAATGGATGCATGGAAGATGGGAAAGGCATGAAAAAAGATGAATGAAGGCATGAAAGATGGGAAAGGAGTGAAAAAAGATGAATGGATGCATGGAAGATGGGAAAGGCGTGAAAAAAGATGAATGAATGAAAAAGGAGTGAATGAATGCATGAAAGATGAAAAAAGGAGTGAAAAAAGATGAATGAAGGCATGAAAGATGAAAAAAGGAGTGAAAAAAGATGAATGAAGGCATGAAAGATGAAAAAAGGAGTGAAAAAAGATGAATGAATGCAGGAAAGATGGGAGTGAAAAAACATGAATGAATGCAGGAAAGATGGGAGTGAAAAAAGAGGAATGAATGCAGGAAAGATGAAAAAAGGAGTGAAAAAAGATGAATGAAGGCATGAAAGATGAAAAAAGGAGTGAAAAAAGATGAATGAAGGCATGAAAGATGAAAAAAGGAGTGAAAAAAGATGAATGAATGCAGGAAAGATGGGAGTGAAAAAACATGAATGAATGCAGGAAAGATGGGAGTGAAAAAAGAGGAATGAATGCAGGAAAGATGAAAAAAGGAGCGAAAAAAGAGGGATGAATGCAGGAAAGATGGGAAAGGAATGACAGCGGATTATGTGGGAAATGCAAAGAAATCTGAATGGGTCGGGGAGACGGCGGGTTGGGTTCCGAGGGTCATCCAGCCTGACCCCGATTGGAGGGGAGGATTCGCACTGGTTACCTGCAGCTGCAGGAAGGGGATGTTGAAGAACTTGTGGAGGTACTTGAGGCCGAAGCTGTTCTTCATGGAGGACTCGGCGTAGCGGACGTAGGAGGCGCCGGGCGGCCTGGGGGGAGAGGGAAGGAGGGGCCTGAGGAGCTAGGTTTCCCGCTGCGGGGAGTTCGCTCAAGGCAAGGCAATCGAAGATAACCTGAGGAGCTGGATTTCTCGGTGCGGGGAGTTCGTTCAATGCAATGCAATAGAACATAGCTTGAGGAACTAGATTTCTTAGAGCAGGGATCTCCTAAAAAGGAACTAAAAACCCCTTGAGGAGCTAGATTTCTCGGTGCGGGGAGTTCATTCAATGCAATGCAATGCAGGTTGAGGAGCTAGCTTTCTCAGTGCGGGGAGTTTATGCAATACAATGTAATAAAATATAGCTTCAGGGGCTAGATTTCTCAGTGCGGGGAGTTCATTTGATGCAATGCAGCTTGAGGAGCTAGCTTTCTTAGAGCGGGGAGCTCCTAAAATTCAATTAAAAAAACCAGCTTGAGGAGCTAGCTTTCTCGCTGCGGGGAGCTCCTCCCTCATGCAATGCAATGCAATGTAATACAAGACAAGACAAGACAAGACAAGACAATGCAATCAAATAGAGCTTGAGAAACTAGATTTCTCAGAGCAGGGAGTCCATTCAATCTTGAGGAGCTAGCTTTCTCGCTGCGGGGAGCTCCTACCTCATGCAATGCAATACAATACAGCTTGAGGAGCTAGCTTTCTCAGAGCAGGGAGTCCATTCAATGCAATGCAAGGCAATACGGCTTGAGGAACTAGCTTTCTCGCTGCGGGGAGCTCCTACCTCATACAATACAATACAATGCAATGCAATACAATACAGCTTGAGGAACTAGATTTCTCAGAGCAGGGAGTCCATTCAATGCAAGGCAATATGGCTTGAGGAGCTGGCTTTCTCGCTGCGGGGAGCTCCTACCTCATACAATACAATACAATGCAATGCAATACAATACAGCTTGAGGAACTAGATTTCTCAGAGCAGGGAGTCCATTCAATGCAATGCAATATGGCTTGAGGAGCTAGCTTTCTCGCTGCGGGGAGCTCCTGCCTCATACAATGCAATGCAATACAATATAGCTTGAGAAACTAGATTTCTCAGTGCAGGGACTTCATTCAATACCATACAATACAGCTTGAGGAGCTAGCTTTCTTGCTGCGGGGAGCTCCTACCTCATGCAATGCAATACAATGCAATGCAAGGCAATATAGCTTGAGAAACTAGATTTCTCAGAGCAGGGATTTCATCCAATGCAATCCAATGAAAACCACCTTGAGGAGCTGGCTTTCTCGCTGCAGGGAGCTCCTGCCTCACACAATGCAATCCAATGCAATGCAATACAGCTTGAGGAACTAGATTTCTTAGAGCGGGGAGCTACTAAAATTCAATTAAAAACAGCTTGAGGAGCTAGCTTTCTCGCTGCGGGGAGCTCCTACCTCATGCAATGCAATGCAATAGAATACAATACAAGGCAAGGCAAGGCAAGGCAATGCAATATAGCTTGAGAAACTAGCTTTCTCAGAGCAGGGAGTCCATTCAATTCAATGCAATGCAATAGGGCTTGAGGAGCTGGCTTTCTGGCTGCGGGGAGCTCCTACCTCATACAATACAATACAATGCAATGCAATGCAATGCAATACAATATAGCTTGAGGAGCTGGCTTTCTGGCTGCGGGGCTTTCCCCCCTCACCTGTCGATCTTGCGGATCAGGTCCCGGACGTCGTCGGGCAGGATGACCCGGTGCTCGCCCATGTCCCGGTGGTTGCCCAGGACGCAGACGGGGACGTGGTTGGGGACCTTGGGCAGCTCCCGCAGGACGTAGTTGAAGGTCCTGAACGGGGGGGAGAAGAAGGGGGGTCAGGGTGGCGGGTTCGAGGGGAGGGAATTGGGTGAGGTTGCGGGTTCGAGGGGCCGCCTTGGAGGGCGGTGGAAGGTTGGAGGGGCCGCCCGAGGGTGGGGCTGGGTGTTCGAGGGCCGCCCTGGGGTGGGTCGTTGTCCTGGGTTCGAGAGGCCACCCTGGGGTGCAGGGTGGCGGGTTCGAGGGGCCGCCCTGGGGTGGGGGTGCGGGTTCAAGGGCCACCCTGGGGTGGGCTATTGTCCTGGGTTCGAGGGGACGCCCTGGAGTATGGGGTTCCGGGTTCGAGGGGCTGCCTTGGGGTGGGTCATTGTCTTGGGTTCGAGGGGCCGCCTTGGGTGGGGTTCCGGGTTCGAGGGGCCGCCTTGCTGTGGGGTTGGGGGTTTGAGAGGCCGCCTTGGGGTGGGGTTGCGGGTTCAAGGGGCCGCCTTGAGTTGGGTCATTGTCTCAGGTTTGAGGGGCCGCCCTGGGGTGAGTCATTGTCCTGGGTTCATGGGGCCGCCCGGGGGTGGGGTTGCGGGTTCAAGGGGCAACCCTGGGGTTGGGTGTTTGAGGGACCACCCTGGGGAGCGGGGTTCTGGGTTCGAGGGGCCACTCTGGAGTGAGGGGTTGCGGATTTGAGGAGCCGTCCTGGGGTGGGGTTGCGGGTTCGAGGGGCCGCCCTGGAGGTGGGGGGTCAAGGGGCCACCATGGGTTTCGGGTTCGAGGGGCCGCCCTGGGTTCAGGGTTCAAGGGCCCGCCCTAGAGTTGGGGGTTCGAGGAGCCGCCCTGGGGTGGGGTTGAGGGTTCGAGGGGCGGTCCTGGGTTCTGGGTTCAAGGGCCCGCCCTAGAGTTGGGGGTTTGAGGGGCCGCCCTGGGCTTCCGGGTTCGAGGGACCGCCCTGGAGTTCTGGGTTCGAGGGCCTGCCCTGGGGTTGGGGGTTAGAGGGGCCACCCTGGGGAAATGGGTTCGAGGGGCTGTCCTGGGTTCAGGGTTCAAGGGCCCGCCCTGGAGTTGGGGGTTGAAGGGGCCACCCTGGGCTTCCGGCTTCGAGGGGCCGCCCTGGAGTTGGGGGTTCGAGGGTCCGCCCCGGGGGGTTGCGGGTTCGAGCCCCGCCTCACCACTGCTTGGTGATGTCAAACATCATGACCACGCCGTTGCAGTTCTTGTAGACGTCCAGGAACTCGGCGTCCAGGGCCAGGGCCGCCTCGGCCTCGGGTTCGAGAGAGAGAGAAGAGACTTAGCAGGGGCCGGGGGGTCTCTAAGGGGGGGGAGAGGGAGACTCGAACCCGGGGCTCACCTCCTGGGAGGGGTCGTTCTCCAGCTTCAGCCCGTCGCCTCGCCTCTTGCACTTGCCTGCGGCGCCAAAAGGAGAGTTAAAAAGGGCGGCCGGGAGCGGGGTCCGTTTGGATGTCCTCCCGGGGTCCCACCACCCGGACAAGAGGCTCACCTTTGTCGACGACGTCCCAAACTTCGACCTTGACGATGTCGTCGGTCGCTAGGGAAAGGGGGAAAGGAAAGAGGAAGGGGAATTGGTACCACTCTACTTCCTGCTTCCTCCCGCCTCCTTCCTCCTTCCTGCTACTTCCTGCTTCCTCCTGCATCCTTCCTCCTTCCTGCATCCTTCTACTTCCTGCTTCCTCCTTCCTCCTCCTCCTTCAAGCATCCTTCTACTTCCTGTCTCCTCCTGCCTCCTTCCTCCCTCCTCCTCCTGGAAGCATCCTTCTACTTCCTGCTTCCTCAAGCATCCTTCCTCCTTCCTGCATCCTTCTACTTCCTGCTTCCTCCTGCCTCCTCCTCCTCCTTCCTGCATCCTTCTACTTCCTGCTTCCTCCTGCCTCCTTCCTCCTCCTCCTGGAAGCCTCCTTCTACTTCCTGCTTCCTGCCTCCTTCCTCTTCCTCCTTCCAGCAACCTTCTACTTCCTGTCTCCTCCTGCCTCCTTCCACCTCCTCCTGGAAGTATCCTTCTACTTCCTGCTTCCTCCTGCCTCCTTCCTTCTCCTCCTTCCAGCATCCTTCTACTTCCTGCTTCCTCCTGCATCCTTCCTCTTCCTCCTTCCAGCATCCTTCTACTTCCTGCTTCCTCCTGCCTCCTTCCTCCTCCTCCTTCCAGCATCCTTCTACTTCCTGCTTCCTCCTGCCTCCTTCCTCCTCCTCCTTCCTGCATCCTTCTACTTCCTGTCTCCGCCTGCCTCCTTCCTCCTCCTGGAAGCATCCTTCTACTTCCTGCTTCCTCCTGCCTCCTTCCTCCTCCTCCTTCCTGCATCCTTCTACTTCCTGTCTCCTCCTGCATCCTTCCTCGTCTTCCTGGAAGCATCCTTCTACTTCCTGCTTCCTCCTGCCTCCTTCCTCCTCCTCCTGTAAGCATCCTTCTACTTCCTGCTTCCTCCTGCCTCCTTCCTCCTCCTCCCGGAAGCATCCTTCTACTTCCTGTCTCCTCCTCCATCCTTTCTCCTCTTCCCAGAAGCCTCCTTCTACTTCCTGTCTCCTCCTGCATCCGTCCTCCTTCTCCTTTCAGCATCCTTCTACCTGCTTCCTCCCTCCTTCCAGCATCCTTCTACTTCCTGCTTCCTCCTACATCCTTCTTCCTCCTCCTTGAAGCATCCTTCTACTTCTTGCTTCCTCCTGCATCCTTCCTCCTCCTCCTCCTTCCTGCATCCTTCCTCCTCCTCCTCCTTCCTGCATCCTTCCTCCTCCCCCTGGAAGCATCCTTCTACTTCCTGTCTCCTCCTGCATCCTTCCTCCTCCTCCCGGAAGCATCCTTCTACTTCCTGCTTCCTCCTGCATCCTTCCCCCTCCTCCTCCTTCCTGCATCCTTCCTCCTCCTCCTTCAAGCCTCCTTCTACTTCCTTCTCTTCCTGCCTCCTTCCTCCTCCTCCTGGAAGCATCCTTCTACTTCCTGCTCCCTCCTGCATCCTTCCTCCTCCTCCTGGAAGCATCCTTCTACTTCCTGCTTCCTCCTGCATCCTTCCTCCTCCTCCTGGAAGCATCCTTCTACTTCCTGTCTCCTCCTACATCCTTCCTCTTCCTCCTCCTTGGGTACCACTCTTCCTCCTTCCAGCATCCTTCTACTTCCTGCTTCCTCCTGCATCCTTCCTCCTCCTCCTTCCAGCATCCTACTTCCTGCTTCCTCCTGCATCCTTCCTCCTCCTCCTTCCAGCATCCTTCTTCTTCCTGTCTCCTCCTACATCCTTCCTCTTCCTCCTCCTTGGGTACCACTCCTCCTTGAAGCATCCTACTTCCTGTCTCCTCCTGCCTCCTTCCTCCTCCTCCTTCCAGCATCCTTCCTCCTCCTCCTTCCAGCATCCCTCCACTTCCTGCTTCCTCCGGCCTCCTTCCTCCTCCTCCTTGGGCATTAATATTTCTAATAAGGCTATCATTTAGGTTTGTTGCTCTTATATATATTACAATGTCGTGAAAACCAATTTAATACAAATTTTTTCGGGGGCGAAAGGAAGCAGGATTCGAACGCAGGACCCGGCTCCGCCGCGCGCCCCAGACTCACTCTTGTAGTTCCAGTGGATGCTGGTGACCTGGATTTCCTGCGTCGGGACGTAGGCGTCGAGGAACTTCTTCCCCTGCAGCCGGTGCCACAAGGTGGTTTTGCCCGTGTTGCGGTCGCCCCGGATGACGATCTTCACTGGGGGGAATAAAAAGAAATAGAACCATGAGAAATAGAAATAGAAAGGGAGAAATAGATGAAGAAATAGAAAGGGAAGAAGAGAATGGGAGAAAAATAAAGAGAATAAACGAATAATATCACCCAGGATGACGATCTTCACTGCGGGGATAAAAAGAAATAGAATAATGGGAAATAGAAAGGGAGAAATAGATGAAGAAATAGAAAGAGAAGAAGAGAAGGGAAGAAAAATAAAGAGAATAAATAGAATAATATCACCCAGGATGACGATTTTCACTGCGGGGATAAAAAGAAATAGAACCATGAGAAATCATGGAAGGAGAACGTCAGAAACAGATGAAGAAAGAGAAGAAGAGAAGGGAAGAAAAAAAAAGAGAATAATCGAATAATATCACCCAGGATGACGATCTTCACTGCGGGGATAAAAAGAAATAGAACCATGAGAAATAGAAATAGAAAGGGAGAAATAGATGAAGAAATAGAAAGAGAAGAAGAGAAGGGAAGAAAAATAAAGAGAATAAACGAATAATATCACCCAGGATGACGATCTTCACTGCGGGGAAACGGGAATAAAGAGAGAAAAGAAATAAGAAGGAGAAGAAATAGAAATAGAAATAGGAAGTAAAAAATAGATTGAAAAATAGAGATGGAAGAATAGAATAGAAGCATAAGAAATAGAATAAGAAGAAATAGAATAGAATTAGAATTAGAAATAGAACAGAATTAGAAAGAGGACGTAAGAAATAGAAGAAGAAATAGAACGAGGAAGTAAGAAATAGAAGAAGAAGATACAGAAAGAGAATAGAATAGAAGAAAAAGAAATAGAATAATAGAATAATAGAAATAGAAGAATAGAATAATATTCTATTATTATATTATATTATTATTATATTATATTATTATCGCCCCGCATGACAATCTTCACTGCGGGGAAATGGGAATAAAGAGAATAGAATAAGAAGAAATGGGAAGTAAGAAATAGATTAAGAAAGAGAAAGAGAATATATAATAATAGAATAGAAGAATAAGAAATAGAAGAACAGAATAAGAAGAAATGGAAAGAGGAAGTAAGAAATAGATTAAGAAAGAGAAAGGGAATAATAGAAGAATAGAATAGAAGAATAAGAAATAGAAGAACAGAATAAGAAGAAATGGAAAGAGCAAGTAAGAAATAGATTAAGAAATAGAAAGAGAAGAATAGAATAGAGGAATAGGAAATAGAAGAACAGAAGAAGAAGAAATACCGTATTTTTCGCTCGATAACACGCACCCGGCCATAACACGCACCTAGTTTTTAGAGGCGGAAAACAAGGGGAAAAATATATTCTAAACGAAACGGCGGATGTCTGATTTTTGTGGGTCACGCTGTGGCCACAGACGTGTGACCTGACGGTGAGTTTGGGGTGACCCAGTGCCAAGATCCTGCGGGTCCACGTGGATCCGTGCTTTGCAACCACGTGAATGAAGGAGCTGTCAGTCATGTATGATGAAGGAAGGGCAAAGCCGCCAACTCCTATAGGGCCTAGGTGCCTTCACCGCCCCCCCCCCATTAAATATTTGAGGGAGTCGTCCTCCCCCCATGCTGATGGGCATTGCCATTCGTATAAGGTACCAGCGGCGGCGTAGCGTGGGGGGTGCAGGGGGGGGCCGGCCGCACCGGGCGCAACATCTGGGGGGGACACGTGGAGAGAAACAGCGGCGGCCGAGCGGGAGACTCTCCCGTTGTCACTGCAACGCTCCGGGGAGGGGGCGAGGGAGGGAGTCGGGTGGAAACGCGCGCCCCCCCCAAGCCGCATCTTTGCGGGGGTTGGGGGGCGAAGCCGCCGGGTATCTGCGCCCCAAATTGGGGCGACCGCAAAAAGCCACCCTGCCAGCAGCAAGGCTCCCTTCGAGGAAGCTGCGATCCTCTTTCCAATTAAGTGCCCCCCACCCCACCCCAGCTCAGTTCAGGGGGCGGTGGATTTCCCGGGTCTCTTGTCCCTTAGAGCAGTGTTTCCCAACCGGTGTTCCGCGGCACACTAGTGTGCCGTGAGACGTTGCCTAGCGTGCCGTGGGAGGGAGGCGGGCGAGTCGGGCGGCGAGAGGCGGGGCGGCGGCGGCGAGCACACGCGGGGCGGCGAGCGAGCTCCCTCCCACATCCCATCGCCGTGAATGCAGGCTTTCGCTGAAGCCTGGAGAGCGAGAGGGGTCGGTGCGCACCGACCCCTCTTGCTCTCCAGGCTTAAGGAAGCTATCCCCCCAGCCGCGCAAGCTCCCAGAGCGATGCCAAAGCTGCGCGCACCTTCGCCATCGCTCTCCGCCCCGCTCTGGGGGCTGGGGACGGGAGAAGCTCCGGCTTCCCCCGCCCCCAGCCCGCGCAAGGTCCCAGAGCGATGGCGAAGGTGCGCACACCTTCGCCATCGCTCTCTGACCTGCTCTGGCGGCTGGGGGCGGGGGAAGCTCGGGCTTCCACCACCCCCAGCTCCTGCAAGCTCCGGGAGCAATGGCAAAGGTGCGCTCACCTTCGCCATCGCTTTCAGACCCTTTCTGGGGGCTGGGGGTGGGGGAAGCTCTGGCTTCCCCCACCTCCAGCCCCGCAAGCTCTGGGAGTGATGGCGAAGGTGCGCTCACCTTTGCCATCGCTCTCGGACCCTTTCTGGGGGCTGGGGGCCGGGGAAGCTCGGGCTTCTCCCGCCCCAGCCCCACGTCTGGGGGGGGGAAATAATTTTTTCCCCTTTATTTTCCCCCCCCCAAATCTAGGTGCGTCCTATAGGGCGAAAAATACGGTAGTCAATATAGGCACAGAGTTAATTTTTTAAACATTTTCTAATGGTGGTGTGCCTCGAGATTTTTTTCATGAAACAAGTGTGCCTTTGCCCAAAAAAGGTTGGGAAACACTGCCTTAGAGGGCGCCTCTCATCACCCCGCCATTCTGAGACTTCCCCCCGCATTTGCTTTCCCGCTCAGGAAAGCGCGCGCGGCCCCGGCTGGGTCGGCCGCACCTGGCGCAACATCTGGGGGGTGAGGGGGCGCGAATCCACGGCTTAGGGGGCGCAATTTCCTTGCCTTGCCCCGGGTGCTGGCAACCCACGCTAGGCCGCTGGGTACCAGTGTGCATGGTCTTGAGATCATTGCACTCTGTCCGATGGGGCTTACCTGTACCTGCCCCCCCCCAAAAAAAAAGTTGGAAGAGGGAGGGAGGGAAGAGAGATGGAGAGCTCACATTTGTCCTAGGCAAAGCAGCCAACACCTATGGGTCTAGGTGCCTTCACCCCCCCCCCATTAAATATTTGAGGGAGTCATCCCCCACCCCCCGTTGTGGTACGGGAGTGGGGCTTACCTGGCTGCCCCCCCAATATTTTGGAAGAGGGAGGGAGGGAAGGAAGAGAGAGGGGGAACTGCCCCTGTCTTCTGCTCTGGTCAGACCTCACCTGGAGGACTGTGTCCAGTTCTGGGCACCCCAGTTCAAGGAGGACACTGACAAACTGGAACGTGTCCAGAGGAGGGCAACCAAACTGGTCCAAGGCCTGGAAACGATGCCTTATGAGGAACGGCTAAGGGAGCTGGGCATGTTTAGCCTGGAGAAGAGGAGGTTAAGGGGTGATATGATAGCCATGTTCAAATATATAAAAGGATGTCACATAGAGGAGGGAGAAAGGCTGTTTTCTGCTGCTCCAGAGAAGCGGACACGGAGCAATGGATCCAAACTACAAGAAAGAAGATTCCACCTAAACATTAGGAAGAACTTCCTGACAGTAAGAGCTGTTCGACAGTGGAATTTGCTGCCAAGGAGTGTGGTGGAGTCTCCTTCTTTGGAGGTCTTGAAGCAGAGGCTTGACAACCATATGTCAGGAGTGCTCTGATGGTGTTTCCTGCTTGGCAGGGGGTTGGACTCGACGGCCCTTGTGGTCTCTTCCAACTCTATGATTCTAGGATTCCCTTTTTGCTCGTCAGGAAAGCAGAGTAAGAGCCGCTTACATGCGTGTAAGGGGGAGCCAAGCTCCTCCTGCCTGCATTCGCTCCACACATTACCTTTTTGGGGGGGGAACTGAGTGTTACGGTGCGAAAAGTACGGTAATCTTTCTTTGTTTTGTTCCTATGTTTATCTACCGAAAATAATAAATATTATTGGGGGGGGGGGAAGAAATGTTGTACTAAACTATTTAGTAAACTACCGGGATGTCAGAGTTTTTTACCTCCTGGTTTTATTTTACCTCCTGGTTTTATTTTACCTCCTGGTTTTATTTTAGCTCCTGGAGGAGGAGGAAGGATGCAGGAGGAAGCAGGAAGTAGAAGGTTTTGTTTTTTGTTTTTTTGCTGCTGGTTGCTTAAATTTTATTTTTATTAAAATTAATTACATTCTTCATATTCATCCATGTTATTCACATTCTTCATATTCATCCATATTATTCACATTCTTCATATTCGTCCATATTATTCACATTCTTCATATTCATCCATATTATTCACATTCTTCATATTCATCCATATTATTCACACTATTAATATTCATCCATATTATTCACACTATTAATATTCATTCTTATCATTCACATTATTAATATTCACATTATTAATATTCATTCATATTATTCACATTATTAATACTCATTCATCTTATTCCTAAGCATTCATTTTATTCACATTATTCTTATCCTTCATATTATTATTATTATTATTATTATTATTATTATTATTATTCCTCAAGCATTAAATTTATTCATATTATTCTTATCCTTCATATTATTATAATTATTACTCCTCAAGCATTACATTTATTCATATGATTCCTAAGCCTTCACTTTAGTCACATTATTCTTATGCTTCATATTATTATTATTATCCCTCAAGCATTAAATTTATTCATATTATTCTTATCCTTCACATTATTATTATTATTATTATTATTATTCCTCAAGCATTAAATTAATTCACATTCTTAATATTCATTCACATTCTTAATATTCCTTCATATGATTCCTAAGCCTTCACTTTATTCACATTATTCTTATCCTTCATATTATTATTATTATTATTATTATTATTATTATTCACATTCTTATTTAATTTAATTCTTATTTAATTTAATTTATTCATATGATTCACATTCTTAATATTCCTTCATATGATTCCTAAGCATTCATTTTATTCACATTATTCTTATCCTTCATATTATTATTATTATTATTATTCACATTCTTATTTAATTTAATTCTTATTTAATTCTTTAATTTAATTTATTCATATTATTCACATTCTTAATATTCCTTCATATGATTCCTAAGCCTTCATTTTATTCACATTATCCTTCATATTATTATTATTATTCCTCAAGCATTACATTTATTCATATGATTCATAAGCCTTCATTTTATTCACATTATCCTTCATATTATTATTATTATTATTATCATCATTATTATTATTATTCCTCAAGCGTTACATTTATTCCTCTTATTCCTAAGCCTTCCCTTTATTCACATTATTCTTATCCTTCATATTATTATTATTCCTCAAGCATTAAATTTATTCATATTATTTCACTTTATTCACATTATTCTTATCCATATTATTATTATTATTCCTCAAGCATTAAATTTATTCATATTATTTCACTTTATTCACATTATTCTTATCCATATTATTATTATTATTCCTCAAGCGTTACATTTATTCCTCTTATTCCTAAGCCTTCACTTTATTCACATTATTCTTATCCTTCATATTATTATTATTATTATTATTATTATTATTATTCCTCAAGCATTAAATTTATTCCTCTTATTCCTAAGCCTTCACTTTATTCACAATATTCTTCTCCTTCATATTATTATTATTATTATTATTATTATTATTATTATTATTCCTCAAGCATTAAATTTATTCCTCTTATTCCTAAGCCTTCACTTTATTCACAATATTCTTCTCCTTCATATTATTATTATTATTATTATTATTATTCCTCAAGCCTTACATTTATTCCTCTTATTCCTAAGCCTTCACTTTATTCACAATATTCTTCTCCTTCATATTATTATTATTATTATTATTATTATTCCTCAAGCATTAAATTTATTCATATGATTCCTAAGCCTTCACTTTATTCACATTATTCTTATCCTTCATATTATTATTATTCCTCAAGCATTCAATTTATTCATATTATTTCACTTTATTCACATTATTCTTATCCATATTATTATTATTCTTCCTCAAGCGTTACATTTATTCCTTTTATTCCTAAGCCTTCACTTTATTCACATTATTCTTATCCTTCATATTATTATTATTATTATTATTATTCCTCAAGCGTTACATTTATTCCTTTTATTCCTAAGCCTTCACTTTATTCACATTATTCTTATCCTTCATATTATTATTATTATTATTATTATTCCTCAAGCGTTACATTTATTCCTCTTATTCCTAAGCCTTCACTTTATTCACATTGTTCTTCTCCTTCATATTATTATTATTCCTCAAGCATTAAATTTATTCATATTATTTCACTTTATTCACATTATTCTTATCCATATTATTATTATTCTTCCTCAAGCATTACATTTATTCCTCTTATTCCTAAGCCTTCCCTTTATTCACATTATTCTTATCCTTCATATTATTATTATTCCTCAAGCATTCAATTTATTCATATTATTTCACTTTATTCACATTATTCTTATCCATATTATTATTATTCTTCCTCAAGCATTACATTTATTCCTCTTATTCCTAAGCCTTCCCTTTATTCACATTATTCTTATCCTTCATATTATTATTATTCCTCAAGCATTAAATTTATTCATATTATTTCACTTTATTCACAATATTCTTCTCCTTCATATTATTATTCTTATTATTCTTCCTCAAGCATTAAATTTATTCCTCTTATTCCTAAGCCTTCACTTTATTCACATTATTCTTCTCCTTCATATTATTCTTATTATTATTCTTCCTCAAGCCCTACATTTATTCCTCTTATTCAGAAGCCTTTTTCATCTGATTGAGATAAGCCTTCCTCGAATTCGCCTTCCTCACTCACTGTTATACTGGGCATCTTATTATTATTATTATTATCATTATAATTATTATTATTCTTCCTCAAGCCTTAACTTCCTTCACATTCCTCAGCAGCCTTCCCTTTCTTCCCCTTCTCCGCCTCCCTCACTCACTGTTATACTGGACGCCCTTGGCGAAGCGCCGCTGCAGCGCCTGGTTCATGGACTGCAGGCCGGGCGGGATGGGCTTCTCCCGGGCCGCGCCCGCCTCCGAGCCCACCAGCTTCTTCAGGGCCGAGAACATCCCGCCCGCCGCCTCAAAAACCTCGCCTCAGAACGACGACGACGCCATCTTGGGCCGTCTTCTTCCTCCTCGCTGGTGACGACTTCCGGCGAGGGACGGCGGCCGGAGAGGGACATAGTTGACGCCGCAGCCAATCAGGAGCCGGGGAAGGGGGAAGGAGGAGGGATCATGCCATGACGGGCAGCCGCCGCCATTTTGGACCGTTTTCTTTGTCGCTTAGCGACGGAGGAGGGACGGCGGCCGACGAGGGACATAGTTGACGCCGCAGCCAATCAGGAGCCGGGGAAGGGGGAAGGAGGAGGGATAATGCGATGACGGGCGGCCGCCGCCATTTTGGACCGTTTTCTTTGTCGCTTAGCAACGGTGGCGGCTTCCGGTGGGGGACGGAGGCCGAAGAGGGACATAGTTGACGCCGCAGCCAATCAGGAGCCGGGGAAGGGGGAAGGAGGAGGGATCATGCGATGACGGGCGCCGCCGCCATTTTGGACCGTTTTCTTTGTCGCTTAGCGACGGAGGAGGGACGGCGGCCGCCGAGGGACATAGTTGACGCCGCAGCCAATCAGGAGCCGGGGAAGGGGGAAGGAGGAGGGATAATGCGATGACGGGCAGCCGCCGCCATTTTGGACCGTTTTCTTTGTCGCTTAGCAACGGAGGAGGGACGGCGGCGGACGAGGGACATAGTTGACGCCGCAGCCAATCAGGAGCCGGGGCTTCGGTGACGTCGGAAGGACGACGGTGGCCAGAGAGGGGCAAGGGGGGAAAGCCGCGGCGGCCATCTTGGCGGAGGCAACGGCTAAGCGGGGTTTAAGCCAATCAGGCGCCGGCGAAGGGAAAGGAGGAAGGACAATTCGATGACGTGCGAAGGGGCAACCGCGGCGGCCATCTTGGCAGAGGCAACAGCAGGGGCGGGTTTCAGCCAATCAGGAAGCGGGGACGGGAAGCGAGGAGGGACAATTCGATGACGTGAACAGCCAGACGGCGGCCGGAGAGGGGCAAAAATTGACATTTTCCACATATAGTAAGAAAGATAAATGATAGGTTTGTGTGTATATATATGAGTTAAGGCCATATATATAGGAATTAAATCAGTCCTCCGCTAAATTAGGCCCTTAATGGTTTGGGACTACAACTCCCAGCATCCCCCAACATGGCTCCCGTCCGCGCGGCATGACGGGAGTTGTAGTCCCGTAAAGCGTTAGCCTAGGCCTGAATTAAAGAAATACGTAATAAAAACGTAAATGAAAGAGCGACCGGCGAGAAAGGGAATTATTATTATTATTATTATTATTATTATTATTATTATTATTATTATTATTATTATTATTATTATTATTATTA